>NC_061512.1:4168735-4238199 GCF_022539505.1 Lolium rigidum | reverse complement strand
GGGTTCATGTCTCAGTGAATGCAGGGAGTGACGAGAAACCTCTAAGGTTATGGATGTCTTTATTGCCACTGGGATAAAACATTGATGCTATGTCCGAGGATGTAGTTATTGATTACATTACGCACCATACTTAATCGCGGTGTACGTTGTTTTGCAACTTAATGTTTGGAAGGGGTTCGGATGATAACTCTGAAGGTGGACTTTTTAGGCATAGATGCATGCTGGATAAGCGGTCTATGTACTTTGTCGTAATGCTTGAATTAAATCTCACAATATTCATCATGTCATGTATGTGCATTGTTATGCCCTCTCTATTTGTCAATTTTTGGGGGCGTAATTTGTTCCTTATGAAGCTATCTTATGGGAGAGACACCTCTAGTGGTATGGATAGGTCCATTCTTTTACATTGAATACAATACGCAATACTTGTTCTACGCATTTTCTGCAAACAATCATCATCCACACTATACTGATGAATATATAATCCCTTTGGAGCATCTGCCCCATGCTATATATGTGTATTTGACCATGCTTATGATGGATTTCTTTTAAGGACTCTAGCTAGATTAGAGGGGAAAAAGTTCGTTGCTTTGTTGCCTATGATAATGGATCATCAAATGTTTCCCTTTGTCCCCTGGTTACCTCCTTAATTGATGCCTTATGATCCAAATGACCCAAGTCCCTTGCATGATCCTATTTGTCCCTAATGTTGCTTAAGATGAATAAATTCCCTCTAATCACCATTTGGAGATCAAGACTAGTTCTTGATTTCCATTAGCTAGACTCCAATATTAAAAATGTCTCCCAAATATGGAGACAAACATTTTAACATTACCCCAATGTTATTTCCCTCAAATGGACGAGTTTCGATGGTATGCTTGCTCCTCACCTGTACTTTATCAATTCCCTATCGATCCTAAGTACCCATGAATATCTGGTGGTGTTCTTCTGTTGTTTAGTTACTTGTCAACACATGTGTTTGCATGTGTGTGTGAGCTGCTTGCAGATGTTTATCCACTGTTGGCCTTTATTCTTGGTAGCTCAAAGTGTCATGCACTTAATGGATCATCAAATGTTTCCCTTTGTCCCTGGTTAATTGCCTCCTTAATTGATGCCTTATGATCCAAATTACTATATTATTGGATTGAGTGATATGGCTACTTCTTGTTTGCTCTCCAAATTACCAAGTGATGAATATATAATCCCTTTGGAGCATCTGCCCCATGCTATATATGTGCATTTGACCATGCTTATGATGGATTTCTTTTAAGGACTCTAGCTAGATTAGAGGGGAAAAAGTTGCTTGCTTTGTTGCCTATGATAATGGATCATCAAATGTTTCCCTTTGTCCCTGGTTGCCTCCTTAATTGATGCCTTATGATCCAAATGACCCAAGTCCCTTGCATGATCCCATTTGTCCCTAATGTTGCTTAAGATGAATAAATTCCCTCTAATCACCATTTGGAGATCAAGACTAGTTCTTGATTTCCATTAGCTAGACTCCAATATTAAAAATGTCTCCCAAATATGGAGACAAACATTTTAACATTACCCCAATGTTATTTCTCTCAAATGGACGAGTTTCGATGGTATGCTTGCTCCTCACTTGTACTTTATCAATTCCCTACTGATCCTAAGTACCCATGAATATCTCGGTGGTGTTCTTCTGTTGTTTGAGTTACTCGTCAACACATGTGTTTGCATGTGTGTGTGAGCTGCTTGCAGATGTTTATCCACTTTGGCCTTTATTCTTGGTAGCTCAAAGTGTCATGCACTTACTGGATCATCAAATGTTTCCCTTTGTCCCTAGTTAACTGCCTCCTTAATTGATGCCTTATGATCCAAATTACTATGGTACCCTCGTTAATGTCCTACCAAGTGATGAGTAATCCCTTATGGTACCCCAGCTTTGTTTTGAACTCAACTGAGTAATGATAAATTTCTATTTCTTGTTGGCTTTGATGAAAATAGAGATATCCACAGTAGGGGATCATGTAAATGAATACCACTGTGGTATCCTTTGAAGAAAAAGGTACATTTCTCGATGGTTTTAAAAGGCTAGGTGGTGCTAGGTGATTAAGTTGGCTACCAAGACTTGTCTCATCTGGTTAGGCTGGGATATGCTATGTGTTGTTGCTTGTTTAGGCATATCTATCACTTACTTGGATTTACTTGGTTCTTGATTGGCCTCTCTTTTGCCAGCATCACTTGGTCTATATACCAAGTGATGAATAATCCCTTTGGAGCATCTGCTCCATGCATGCTATGTGTGTTTGAGCATCTTGACTTATGTCACCATGGTTGCTAGTTTGTTGGTGTTTTTGTACTTGCCGATGATTAGATGGTTGGTCGATCACTCGTACACTCGGGGGTGGAGCAAGTGAGCCTGGTGTGATGGCACAAATATCAATATTTTGTGAATCCTACCTGGCCTCACTTACTCCATCCCTGGATGTTAATATTTGTTTCGACCAACAAAGTATGAGGCATTCCATTTAGTTCATACTAGCTACTTCTTAATTGCATTGGCCTTTCTTCCATTTTAGTGCCGATGATTAAATTGTTTGGTCACTTGTACACTGCGGGGTGGGGCCGGTGAGCCCGGTGCGATAGCACAAATATCAATCTCTTGTGCATCCTACCTGGCCTCACTGACCCCATCCCGGAATATTAATATTTCTTTCGACCAACAAAGTATGAGGCATATGATATCTAGTTGAGATACCACTTGGCTCTTTCTTCCATTTTAGTGCCGATGATTAGAATGTTTGGTCACCTATACGCCGCAATATACTTTGTAGACGGGCCCCCCTTTCCCCTGCCGCCGTTCCGTGAACGAATCATTGATGAGACAACAACGCCGACCTGCCTCTCCGGCACAGAACCACGCCAATCCCAGCCGCCTCCCTTGTGGCCGCGTCTCCTGCGCTCTGCGCTTTTCTCCATGGCCGGACTACGATTGGACACACCGAGGGAATAATGATAATAGCCATCACCACTATCGTCAGACTCCACAGGTGTAGAGTACTTTGCAGCAGATGCCACTTTTCTTCTCTCACCGTCCAGTACGTGAACGAGTCCGTGATGCAAAGACCGTGCCGGCCTACACAGCATTATGCCGGCCCGTGTTGCCGCGCTTCAGGCCGTGTGTCCCGCGCCCTGCACTGTTCGCCTTCTTGCCCGGTGAACCAATAGACTGATCGTTGCAATAAGGAAGCCGATGACGGCCGATCGCAATCTAATCTTGCGACCGGCCGTCATCGGTTTCCTTATTGCAACGATCGTCTATTGGTTCACCGAGCAGAAGGCGAGCGATGCGAGCGCGGGCACACGGCTGAGCGCAGCTACGGGCCGGCATAATGCTGTGTAGGCCGGCACGGTCTTTGCATCACGGATTCGTTCACTGGACGGCGAGGGAAGAAAAATGGCATCTGCTGCAAACTGCTATGCACCTGTGGTGATGGCGATTATCATTATTCCCCCGGTGAGTCCAATCGTGGTCCGGCCATGGAGAAGAGCGCAGGAGACGCGGCCACAAGGGAGGCGGCCGGGACTGCCGTGGTTCTGCGCCGAGAGGCGGATCGGTGTTGTTGTGTCGTCAGGACCCGTTCACGGAACGGCGGCCGGGGAAAGGGGGCCCTTCGCAAAGTATACTTGCGGTGTATATCGCAACTATGGTTTCGACCATAGTATTTGTGTTGACCAACAATGTATGAGGCACTTATTCCATTTTGTCATTCCATTTGCTTTGAGATTTTCAAAATGCCGATGATTAAAATGTTTGGTCACCGTACACTCGGGGGTGGCGTAAGTGAGCCTGGTAAGATAGCACAAATATCAATCTCTTGTGCATCGGACTTGGTCTCACTTACGCCATCACTGAATGTTAATATTTGTGTTGACCAACAATGTATGAGGCATTTATTCCATTTCTCTTGTGCATCGGACTTGTTGGTCTCACTTTCTTCCATTTTCATCATAGTAGGAACTGGATGAAGACCCGATGCAAGCGAGCCTGGTGGGTAGAGATGAGGGAGCAAAGGAGGAACCGGATGAAGACTAATTTGTATCTCGAAATTGTGAATTTTGTATGAATTAAGAGTTGTATGCAAAACATTTGACACTTGCCACTATATATGTATCTCGATCGGGCTCTAAGTACTGTGATGATGATGTATAATGTTGCTATGTTATATGTGTCCATATTATATCTGTCTATCTGTCTATATTATACATGTATACTGTGTACAAAACCTGTATAAAACCTGTATAATACACTAGGAGCACAAAATCGAGTATACATGTACATTGTTCTGTGGCGCACCAAAAGAGAATTCAGTGGCGCACCTATTTCTGTGGCGCAGCTGGACCGTATGCGCCACAGAACACCTTAATTCTGTGGCGCATGGTACGGTGCGCCACAGAAACCCTATTTTTGTGGCGAAGTTTCTGTGGCGCACCGCCCATGCGCCACAGAATCATGTTTTCGTGCGCCACTGATGAAGCTTTTCCTACTAGTGGGCAGGGTGCCGGAGGCGATCTCCAGAATCCCCCGAGATGGGATTGGCGGCGGCGGCGTCTCTGGAACTTTTCTCGTATCGTGGCTCTCTGTGATAGGGTTTTCGCGACGGAGAGATTATATAGGCGAAGGGGCAGAGTCGGGGGACGCTCAAGGGGCCCACCCCATAGGGCGGCGCGGCTAGGGGTGGGGCCGCGCCCCCCCTAGGGTGTGGCCGCCTCGTCGCCCCTCTTCGTCTCCTCATCGGACTTCTAGAAGACTCCGTGGAAAATAAGACCGTGTGCTTTTGTTTCGTCCAATTCCGAGAGTATTTCCCGTGTAGGATTTCTGAAACCAAAAACAGCGAAAAACGAAGCCGGCGCTTCGGCATCTTGTTAATAGGTTAGTGCCAGAAAATGCATCAAAATGATGTAAAGTGTATATAAAACATGTGAGTATTGTCATATAACTAGCATGGAACACAAGAAATTATAGATACCTTTGAGACGTATCAGGGAGGCCGGGGGAGCGCATGGACATGTAGATTCCCCGCCCGCCAGCACCACCGACGAATTAGTGAGGGCGTGATTCATGGGGGGGGGGGGGGGCACAAGGCCTCGCTCGTGGGGAGCGGGATGCACAAAATCGAGCGACACTAGAGGGGCTGCCTTAGTTGGAAGTGAGGCCACACACATCATTTTCTATAACTGCAGGAAACCAGGTCACATTCAAGCGGGGTGCAAGGATGATCCCTTCTGCATCAAGTGCAACAAGGTGGGGCGTCTTTCAGCGATGTGTGCAGAAATATCAAAGGTGGTCGAGCCCTACTGGGCGGCAGGGACGGAGCCATGAATGAAGTATAAGGGGGGCAATGTTAGTATGAGGGAGGAAGAACTAGCTAAAATCACAGAAATAAGGAGCTGTCATGGCTTGTGTTCAAAGGAAAATCATGAGCATAGGGGGGCGTAGCCCCCCCCCCCCCTCGTCCCCCTTGTCTCTGTCTCTGATGGGCGGGCTACGGCAGGGATGGGAGTTGGTTCACCTATTGTGACGTCCCAGAGGGTTCACCTATTGTGACGTCTAGAGAAGGGCTCGTTGATAGCAGAGCAAATGGAAGAACACTGGCGGGACCAAAATCTAAATGAATCTGACTTTGCCATGTTAATCCAAGGAAAGCCTTCGCATGGCCATCCATGGTGGCGGTCTCACACTTCCCTCAAGCAAGCTGCATGTGATGGTGACTTCATCTTCTGGTGATCCGGCGGTGGCAGAGCACCTGTCGGAGATGTCGGTGAAGCTTTTCGACGTCCCGCCCTCTTACCGATAGGGCAATGCGCATCCTTGTGGCCACCCATGAACTGGGAAGACCAATTGCGGTCGAAGAGGATTCGTTGGTTTCACCGCTGGAGCTGGTGCGGCTATTAATCGGGTGTAGGGCATCCTGCGGCTTTAAGGTCACGGTGTTGGCGGAACAGAGGAATGATGGGGGGTGGGGAGCCGTCTAAACCGCCACCACAGCCGCCGAAGCCATGCAGAGTCAGAAGGATTATATCGTGGAATCAATTACAACGATAGCTTTCAAGGACATCTCCCGTTATTTTTACAGGTTGTGTCCGCACTCCGTAGGACATCATCTGGTTGTGTTGAGTAACAAAGCAAGTATATTATTCACCTGCATGCAATTGAAAAAGATGCAATGAAGACACATTCTTGACAGCATACAATTGTACCGCTGGAGTGTTTGTTCTTTTTATAACTGCTTGGCTTTCATATTTGCCTAACTAAGGTGGGCATTACAAACTAAGGTAGTACCTTATATTCTTATACGTAGTTAAATAACTAACAGAAAACCCTGTAAGAAAAGACACAATAATCACCGTCTATTTACATATGCAGCAATATAGCCCAGCAAATTCAGGGAGCGACAAAACTCTTTGTCAAGCAGAAGCAAAATGCAGAGCATAGAAATTGCTGTCGAAGGATAAGATTGAAGTAACCGAGATCAATATCGGTAAGCAGCAGAAGGTGAACTAAAGCTGACCCCCTACCAACAGACCTGTACGAAGCTTAGTTGGTGAAGATGAGGAATCAGTCTACCACCAGCTGGTATGTCTCTTTTTCTGCAGTTAGCACAGTTGAAGTTTCCTTCGGGTATGTTAAGTGACCACGTCGATTAGATATATAGCAAGCCTACAGTACCGCTACACTACATTATCAAGAGTCTGATATGGTGAAGACTTCATATATAAATACAGAAAGACATTCACTTTTTTCCAACAATTAAACTAAAACAATCTATTTGCAAAACATACAAAAAGAACTAAGAAAGCATGCTCCTCGTGTAATTAGAGAAGCCATGGTACAATAAGAAAAATGTTTGGGAGCAAAGTCAAGAAGGTAATGGCTATAAATACAAGGGAAAACGAAACTCATGCTAGGCTCGAGTTATCAATTTTACACACACAACCCGTATGGAGTATCTAATAGAAATAACTAAATCTTTACTATTAAATTGTAATAGGTGGCTGCCTGGTGTCACAAACGGGCCAAAAAAAAAATTCTCTAGGCCCGACGTCTTATGGAAATTCTAGGCCCAATATCTCTGAATACGGTTCTATTCCGCCGCACCTTACCTACTTCGTTCGTGGCACCCCTTCCTTTGCGTTGGTGTATTCCTACTTGGTCTGCTTCGGCAACAGTCCTGTAGCCAGCAGTTCCAATCCAAAAGGAATCAAAGAGTCCGTCCCCAAGCTGAGGGTTCGATTGGGTTTACTCTTTCCTAGCTGCGCGTTTCCTAGCTCCTACCTCCTGGTTCCCCTGTATATCTCTCTCTACTATAAAATTGCTAGGGGTATGGTACGTCGTACGTCTTTCCCGTGTCTCCCTCGTAGCGAAGGAAAGAAACACCGGTGAACCGGGTCTCTCCCCGAGCGACCCAGAAAAGACCTACAAGATTAGCGACCGGAAAAACTGCCATCGACCGCGGTGGTCCGCATATCGATCGAGAAAAGACCGGCAAGGTGAAACTGGTCTCCCCGTAGCGATAGTGAGGGTGTGTTTGGTAGCCCGGGTCATTTGGAATTCGCTCTCCCATCTGAGATATCTCACCTCATACAAGTTGGCCTCAGATTTTTTGGTGTGTTTGTTAGCCCATATGTGTTGGAATAAGCTGAACTGATACTTTGTTTGGTAGCCCCGTATGGGTAGAGATTGGCCCAAAACTATAGAATAACAGAGAGGTCCAACTTTTTACACAAAGACCCCTACAAATAAAATAAAAAAAGCAATCGGGTCCACATGCACCACAATGTGCTGGGAGCCTGGGAGTGTTCTCGTCGGCGGTGACCGGCCGTGGGGCGGCGGCGGTGGCGGTTGAGCGACGGGGCGTCGTGCTGGGAGCCTTCCCGCCGGTGGTGGCGAGTCGGAGGGCGCCGGCGCGAGCTCCTGCCTCTGCTTGGCCGTCCGGGAGATGCAGGGGGCGGGAGGAGGACGGGCTTGGGAGCCTTCTCGCCGGCGGTGCCGGGCCGTGGGGCGGCAGCGGTGGCTGTTGAGCGACGCGGCGGCTTGCTGGGAGCGTTCTCGCCAGCGGTGTCGGGCTGGATGGCGCCGGCCCGAGCTCCTGCCGGTGTGACCTCGTGGGGTAGATGCGGAGGGCGGGAGAAGGGCCGGAGCGGGACGAGCATCGGCCTAGGATCTTCCTCTTCGACGGTGGCAGGTCGGAGGGCGCCGGGGCGAGCTCCTGGCATCCCTTTCTCTGGCTTGGCCGGCCGGAGGGCAGGAGGGCAGGGGAGTGCGGGTGCGGGAGCAAGAGAGGTGGAACGGGGGGAAATGAGGAGAAAAAGGAAAGGGAGTGGGGGTCTGGGGGGCGCGGGCGACGCGGATGGGATACGCGGGGATTTTTTGCGGGATGAGTTCGCCCAGGCTGAGTTGTGAAGCTCGATTTGAGCTTCACAACCCGGCCTGGCTGAGGAGGCTTTTTCGCATGAAGTGAGCTAAGCTGTGATGGACCGACTCAGTCTAACAAACAAGGTATGATTGGTTTGGATGAGTTGAGATGAGAATATCTGCCTTCACCCGGGCTACCAAACACACCCTGAAAAGACATGCAAGCAGCGATCGGGAAAAAAAAAGTTAAGAAATCCTTCGTTCGCGGGTTCCAATTAATAGAAACCAAGCTGGCCCCAAGCCCCAAACGGATTTATGCGTTTACCTCGATTAAACCTTGTACGTTTTGCTGTGTGCTGCCTAGATTAATCAACACGATCTCGCTGAGTACCACGTTTAACTGGCGCGGATTCAGCTGTGCACAGGAGCGATATGATTTCAGTTCAATAAAGGAAAAAGAAAAAAGCAAATTCCACGATCAAGCAGCTATCAGTCAAGGTGTTAATTTCCCGAAGAAACATGCACACAAGCCTGCAACTTACGGACACATGTAATTGGTTTGATCATTCTTTTAGACTGTGATGGATTAAGAGCAACTCATATCCCGTAGAAACGGTTCCTTAAGAGCATGTATAAGGGTCACAGTAAAACACGTATAAAGAGCCGCTGAACAGATCCTCAAATAAAAACCTTAAAACGGAATAATCCACTAACGCACCAACCTAGCAAGTTTTTTTAAAAAGATTTTTTCCCTTCTTCTTCCCCATTGTGACCACCTCCCAACCGTACCTCTCTATGTTGTACCCACCTCAGCGGCGAACGGGCACGCCGCAAATGGGGGGCGTGGAGGAGAAATCGGATGAGATGCGGTGGCTACTAGGGAAGGCCAATGGCAATCCTCTCCGGATCGTCGATGTTGGGTCCGAGGCAGGAGCAATTTCTTTTGCCTGATCCTGCAGGATGCCTATGGCCACCTCCGCCATAAGGTGCAGCTCTGCATCTCGTGCCGTTGGGGCCACACCATCAAACACTCCACTGTTGAGCACCTCTTCGACGTCATCAACACACGCGGAATTTCAATGCTCTACGCTAACGAGATACTCAGGGATGGCTTGACTAGAAGAGGTGGCGAAATTTGGACCGGAGCGGCCCAAGTTGGCAGGATTCCGACGAGTCCCATAGCGGGCACCGACATGGCATGAAATTTCTCTTTCGCCAATCGTTGACCGGTTTAAAGGGCATTGTGAATTTTGGCTTCAAAGCTGGCGAAACAAGATTCTTAGGTATGGATTCTCAATCCCCTTTTTAAAAACATTATTAATGGTCTGACCACTTGCATGGCATCTGGATGATTTTTTCGGGCATAACCATAAAAGTCGAAATTTTAAGGGTTTAACCACTTCTATAGGATTTTTTAGGATTTGTGTAATTCGATCCGTATAAGCTTGCTTAATTAACTCTTGATGACCACCAAAACAACTTTAGAAAACTCCGATCAGATATTATATAGCGCACCGAGAAAAGAAGAGAGGAAGAAGAGAATGCTGATGGGCAGTACGATGCCCAGCTCACATTCCATCCACATAAGCTCCCATGCAAATTATGACGAGCTGACGATTTTCTATGAATATTTAAATAATGCCCGAAATATGTAGTCCAAAACAAACATGTTAGAAGGGGTGAAGAAGTAGTTGCATGGAGACAAAACTAATAAGTACTCCCCGATCCATATTAGTTGCCACTAATATAGATGTATCTACACAAAGTTGAGTTCTAGATATATTCAGAATACTCATAAGTAACATGAATCAGAGGGAGTAGAAGATTTGTCAACCTGTGCTCAAATACCACGTGTATTCTTATTATTATTTCGCGGCAACGCGCGGGCACTTTGCTAGTATTTATTTAGTATATCTATAAGCTACCACCAGTTTTTTTTTTTGTATAAAGGTAGTGACAACATCACTTTTTGTTAATTTTAAATTTGCATCTTATATGAAACAGTGGCAAGAAATATTGAATACTGAAATAGAAAAACTAAAAAGTATTGGAACCGCCGAACTACAGCAGGAATTGGTGACTTTGGAACTCCATGGTCACGCCTACAAAGGAAGTACACTCGATATGAGGATGATTCTATTTCCATTGGATCTTGAGACCCACCTGAAAGAAAAATGCAAACTGTATATTCTTGTATTGTACAACTAACATTAAAAATCAGCATGCTTAACAGTGGACCATCGCATGTGACGACAAAGCTGAAAAACGTCATGAAGCATGAATGGCCAACCATTAGTAAGGAATTATTCAGACACACCGATAAACTAAATCCAAAAATAGGAAAAAAAACTAAACCAATTCTTATGCAAGGACACAGACAATAAATGTTACTCCATATTAGGATTCATATGAGGATTTCAAATAGGTGAGATATATTTAGTGAAGCGCTCGGGAATAATCTATAGCATCTACAACATGCCAAAAAAAATAGAAGCGAGGTGGGCAGGATGGGAGCATACCTGCACCACATAGTCAACCACTGAAACCTTGCCACAAACAATGTAACAAACTGCTGCCACTCGAACCTAAGCACTCGGGATCACACCTTAACATCTGCAAATAAACACACACAAAAAGAAGAATATGCGGTCATGTCGACAACAACAATGATGCAGGGTTCTAAACAAATGTAAAATTTCAATCTAGATAGACTTATATATCACTTTGATATAGATGCAGAGACTAAATAAAAGAGACACAAGATAATTTACTGTCATCTCATTCGAAAGTGTGCTGGTGGAGTTTTAAGCATGGAAAGTGTGCTGGTATGTATCCCTAGAAAACATGAGAAGAGGGACATAAACAGTGGCAGAGCTAACTCACGATTGGAGCTTGGGCAAGATGTATTTGATCAACGGAATGCCTTCAAAGATTCTAGGTATGCAATTTCCTTGCCAACTCCTTCTAAATCACCCAAACTCTTTGGCAGTACATGCTTTGTAAGGGATCACAGGCCATTTGTTGGTAAGCTAGATCACTGGGCTACCAAATGTATTTTTATTGGCTATTCCTCCGGACAGAAGGGTTACAAGTGTTGGAGTCCCACTGACAGGAGGACACATGGATGTTATGCTTTGCGAATCAGAGCCATTTTATGGCGATGAGAGTGATCTTAGTGGCTTGTTCCAGGGACTTGATCATCTTGGTGATGCTCAAGAGGCGGAGCAACAGTAAGGTGGTGACCAACAACAACATCAAAAAATTTCTATTGTTGCGGAGATTCTTGCAATTCCTGGTACACCCACACCACCTAGACCTGTACCACCACAAAGATGGCTGCGGAATCCACTTGTGTACTCCAGAAGACAAGTACAAAGGGAACAAGTAGATGCACTGGAGGAGAACAAGACCAGGGGCAGAGGGAGCAACCCATTGGACCTGAAAATCAAGGAAGCACAAGCGTAGATTCTGCTGAAGAGAATCAATCTCAGACTGAGTTTAATAATAGCCTAGACTTGCCAATTGCAATATTGAAAGGGATAAGGAAAGTTGGGCCCCCAAAGCGACTTAGTTATGATGACTATGACGTAGGAAATTATATTTCTTACAAGGTATTGTCACCCTCTTTTTGGGCTTTTGTTGCTTCACTGCAAACTGTATCTGTTCCTAAGGATTGGAAGGCCGCCAGGTTGGACCCGAGATGGTGCAATGCAATGATGGAAGAATTAGATGTTTTGAAGAAAAATAAAACATGGGAGTTGACATATCTCCCTAAGGGAAAGAATGCAGTAGGCTGTAAGTGGATGTATTCTGTAAAACAAAATAATGCAAAAGGAAAAATGGAGAGAAATAAGGCAAGACTTGTGGCAAGAGGATATAGTCAGACTTATGGTATTACTATGATGAGACGTTTGCACCAGTGACAAAAATGAGCACTGTTAGAATATTGATCTCTTGTGCAGCAAATTTCGGATGGCCCTTGCATCAACTTGATGTCACAAATGCATTTCTGCATGGTGATCTTCAAGAGGAGGTGTATATGGAGATGCCACCAGGATTTGTCACACCTGAAACTAAAGGGAAGGTATGCAGACTGAAGAAATCACTATATGGGCTCAAACAATCTCCATGGGCCTGGTTTGACAGGTTTAGACAAGTGGTGTGTGGCATGTGATATGGTCAATGCAATGGAGACCATACCTTATTTTACAGAGTAGAAAATAACTATCCTTGCTGTATATGTTGATGATATTATTATCACGGGAGATGATGATGAGGAAATCGCAAAACTGAAAGGATGCTTGAGTCAAGCCTTTGAGGTGAAAGATTTGGGAAAAGTTAAATACTTCCTTGTAATAGAAGTTGCAAGACCGTCAAAAGGGATATCACTATCTCAAAGAAAGTATACCTTGGATCTCTTAGATGATATGGGCATGCTGGGGTGTCGAGTGGCTTCAACACGTATTGATCAAAATAATAAAATCACAGCAGAGTCTGGAGAACCCATAGACAAGGAGAAATATCAAAGACTTGTTGGAAGACTAATATACTTATGCCACACGATACCAGATATATCATTTGCAATGAGTGTAGTGAGTCGCTATATGCATGACCGGAGAGATGGACACTTGGAAGCAGCTCAAAGAATCTTGAGATACTTGAAGGGCACTCCGGGAAAAGGATTGTGGTTTAAAAGTAATGGACGCCTAAATTTAGATGGATATTGTGATGCGGATTGGGCTAGCTGCTTAGATGATCGAAGATCTACCTCAGGGTATTATGTTTTTGTTGGAGGAAACTTGGTGTCATGGAGAAGCAAGAAACAATCTGTTGTCTCGAAATCAACGCTGAAGCAGAGTACAAGCTATGTCATAGGGCTAGGTGAAATGTTGTGGGTACGAAACCTTCTAAGAGAGCTAAAAAAATTAAGGCAAGGAAGCTTGAAAGTGTGGTGTGATAATATGTCTGCCATAAACATAGCAACAACCCTGTCCAACATGAGCGAACTAGACATGTGCAGATAGACGGGTTCTTTATTAAAGAAAAGATTGATGCAGGGATTATCTCATTGGCTTATGTGAGATCAGGACAATAAGTGGCAGACTGAGTGAAAGGACGAGATGTCGCCTAGAGGAGGGTGAATAGGCGTTTTAAAAACTCTTACGGATTTGGCTTGTAAGAATGCGGAATTAAACTAACGTTTATTTTACAAGCACAAATCCTAAATATGCTAGGCACACCTTAGTGCAACAAAAACAACTAGAGCTAAGCAAGATAGGCACAAGATATATGTAGCACAAGTGATAGCAAGATATATGTACTTCAAGCACGATGGCTGATACGTCTCCGACGTATCGATAATTTCTTATGTTCCATGCCACATTATTGATGATATCTACATGTTTTATGCATACTTTATGTCATATTTATGCGTTTTCCGGAACTAACCTATTGACGAGATGCCGAAGGGCCAGTTCTCGTTTTCTGCTGTTTTTGGTTCCAGAAATCCTAGTAAGGAAATATTCTCGGAATCGGACGAAATCAAGGCTCAGCATCCTATTTTTCCACGAAGCTTCCAGAACACCCGAGAGTCGCCAGAGGGGAGCCCTGTGGGCCCCAGATGATAGGGCGGCGCGGCCTGGGCCCTGGCCGCGCCAGCCTATTGTGTCGTCGCCCCGTCAGCCTTCTGACTCCGACTCTTCGCCTATTTAAAGGTCCCTGACCTAAAACCTCGAGACGAAAAAAGCCACGGTACGAGAAACCTTCCAGAGCCGCCGCCATCGCGAAGCCAAGATCTGGGGGACAGGAGTCTCTGTTCCGGCACGCCGCCGGGACGGGGAAGTGCCCCCGAAGGCTTCTCCATCGACACCACCGCCATCTCCATCAACGCTGCTGTCTCCCATGAGGAGGGAGTAGTTCTCCACCGAGGCTCGGGGCTGTACTGGTAGCTATGTGGTTAATATCTCTCCTATGTGCTTCAATACAATAATCTCATGAGCTGCCTTACATGATTGAGATTCATATGATGATGCTTGTAATCTAGATGTCATTGTGCTAGTCAAGTGGATTTTACTTATGTGATCTCCAGGAGACTCCTTGTCCCACGTGTGTAAAGGTGACGAGTGTGTGCACCGTGTGGGTCTCTTAGGCTATATTTCACGAGAATACTTATTCACCGTTATGAATGGCATAGTGAAGTGCTTATTTATATCCCTTTATGATTGCAATGTGTTTTGTATCACAATTTATCCATGTGCTACTCTAGTGATGTTATTAAAGTAGTTTATTCCTCCTGCACGGTGTAATGGTGACAGTGTGTGCATCCGTGTTAGTACTTGGCGTAGGCTATGATTATGATCTCTTGTAGATTATGAAGTTAACTATTGCTATGATGGTATTGATGTGATCTATTCCTCCTACATAGTGTGAAGGTGACGAGTGTGCATGCTATGTTACTACTTGGTTTAGTTGTGTTGATCTGTCATGCACTCTAAGGTTATTTAAATATGAACATTGAATATTGTGGAGCTTGTTAACTCCGACATTGAGGGTTCGTGTAATCCTACGCAATTAGTGGTGTTCATCATCCAACAAGAGAGTGTAGAGTATGCATTTATCTATTCAGTTATGTGATCAAAGTTGAGAGTGTCCACTCGTGAAAGTCTAATCCCTAGGCCTTGTTCCTAAATACTGCTATCGCTGCTTGTTTACTTGTTTTTCTGCGTTACTACTGCTGCGTTACTACTGCTCATACTTATTCATACCACCTGTATTTCACTATCTCTTCGCCGAACTAGTGCACCTATTAGGTGTGTTGGGGACACAAGAGACTTCTTGCTTTGTGGTTGCGGGGTTGCATGAGAGGGATATCTTTGACCTCTTCCTCCCCGAGTTCGATAAACCTTGCGTGATCCACTTAAGGGAAACTTGCTGATGTTCTACAAACCTCTCGCTCTTGGAGGCCCAACAACTGTCTACAAGAATAGAAGCTCCCGTAGACATCAAGCTATTTTACGGCGCCGTTGCGAGGGAGGAAAGGTAAAAGGTACTCACACTCCGGATCTCGGCTACTAAGCTATTTTCGCCGTTGTAAGTACTCGAAGCTATTTCCTTTAGATCCTACAATTGCATCTTTTTGTTTCTTGTTTACACTAGTTAGGCATAATGGACAACAATGAGCTTCTTATTCTATTTCCTGATTTAAGACATGGATGGTTTGATGCGAAAATTAAAAAACCTATGGAACATATTAGTATGAACGCTTTGAACACCATTGTTGCTAATGATATGGAAAATTCTAAGCTTGGGGAAGCTGGCTTTGATGAGCATGATATTTTTAGTCCCCCAAGCATTGAGGAGAAAATTTACTTTGATGATACTTTGCCTCCTATTTATGATGATTATAATGATAGTGGTCTTTTGGTGCCACCTACTATGGAGAGTAAATTTTGTTGTGATTATACTATGCCTCCTACACTTGATGAGAATAATAATGATAGCTACTTTGTTGAATTTGCTCCCACTACAACTAATAAAAATTATTATGCTTATGTGGAGAGTAATAATTTTATGCATGAGACTCATGATAAGAATGCTTTATGTGATAGTTATATTGTTGAGTTTGCTCATGTTGCTACTGAAAGTTATTATGAGAGAGGAAAATATGGTTGTAGAAATTTTCATGTTACTAAAACACCTCTCTTTTTGCTGAAAATCTTGAAGCTGCACTTGTTTTATCTTCCTATGCTTGCTACTTTGCTCTTCATGAACTTGTTTATTTACAAGATTCCTATGCATAGGAAGCATGTTAGGCTTAAATGTGTTTTGAATTTACCTCTTGATGCTCTCTTTTGCTTCAAATACTATTTCTTGCGAGTGCATCATTAAAACTGCTGAGCCCATCTTAATGGCTATAAAGAAAGAACTTCTTGGGAGATAAACCATGTGTTTATTTTGCTACAGTACTTTATTTTTGTATTTGTGTCTTGAAAGTTGTTACTATTGTAGCAACCTCTCCTTATCTTAGTTTTGTGCATTGTTGTGCCAAGTAAAGTCGTTGATAGTAAGGTTCATACTAGATTTGGATTACTGCGCAGAAACAGATTTCTTGCTGTCACGAATCTGAGCCTAATTCTCTGTAGGTAACTCAGAAAATTATGCCAATTTACGTGAGTGATCCTCAGATATGTACGCAACTTTCATTCAATTTGAGCATTTTCATCTGAGCAAGTCTGGTGCCTCAATAAATTTCGTCTTTACGGACTGTTCTGTTTTGACAAATTCTGCCTTTTATTTCGCATTGCCTCTTTTGCTATGTTGGATGGATTTCTTTGTTTCATTAATGTCCAGTAGCTTTGTGCAATGTCCAGAAGTGTTAAGAATGATTGTGTCACCCCTGAACATGTGAATTTTTGATTATGCACTAACCCTCTAATAAGTTGTTTCGAGTTTGGTGTGGAGGAAGTTTTCAAGGGTCAAGAGAGGAGGATGATATACTATGATCAAGAAGAGTGAAAACTCTAAGCTTGGGGATGCCCCGGTGGTTCACCCCTGCATATTTCAAGAAGACTCAAGAGTCTTCTTGAAATATGCAGGGGTGAACCACCGGGGCATCCCCAAGCTTAGAGCTTTCACTCTCCTTAATCATATTGCATCATACTCCTCTCTTGATCCTTGAAAACTTCCTCCACACCAAACTCGAAACAACTCATTAGAGGGTTAGTGCATAATAAAAATTCACATGTTCAGAGGTGACACAATCATTCTTAACACTTCTGGACATTGCATAAAGCTACTTGGACATTAATGGATCAAAGAAATTCATCCAACATAGCAAAAGAGGCAATGCGAAATAAAAGACAGAATCTGTCAAAACGAACGATCCGTAAAGATGGATTTTATTAGGCCACCAGACTTGCTCAAACGAAAATGCTCAAATTGAATGAAAGTTGCGTACATATCCGAGGATCATGCTCGTAAATTGGCATAATTTTCTGAGCTACCTACAGGGAGATAGACCCATATTCGTGACGACAAAGAATTCTGAAGCTACGCGATAATCCAAATCTAGTACTTACTTTTCTATCAAAGACTTTACTTAGCACAACAAAACATAAAACTAAGATAAGGAGAGGTTGCTACAGTAGTAAACAACTTCCAAGACACAAATATAAAACAAAAATACTGTAGTAAAAACATGGGTTGTCTCCCATAAGCGCTTTTCTTTAACGCCTTTCGGCTAGGCGCGAAAGTGTAACTCAAGTAACATCAAGAGATGAAGCATCAACATCATAATTTGTTCTAATAATAGAATCATAAGGTACCTTCATTCTCTTTCTAGGGAAGTGTTCCATACCTTTCTTGAGAGGAAATTGATATTTAATATTACCTTCCTTCATATCAATAGTAGCACCAACGGTTCGAAGAAAAGGTCTTCCCAATATAATGGGGCAAGATGCATTGCATTCAATATCCAAGACAACAAAATCAACGGGGACAAGGTTATTGTTAACCATAATATGAACATTATCAACTTTCCCCAAAGGTTTCTTTTTAGCATTATCAGCGAGATTAACATCCAAATAACAATTCTTCAATGGTGGCAAGTCAAGCATATCATAGATTTTTTTAGGCATAACAGAAATACTTGCACCAAGATCACATAAGGCATTACAATCAAAATCTTTGACTCTCATTTTAATGATGGGCTCCCAACCATCCTCTAGCTTTCTAGGAATAGAAGTTTCAAGTTTCAGTTTCTCTTCTCTAGCTTTTATGAGAGCATTTGTAATATGTTTTGTGAAAGCCAAATTTATAGCGCTAGCATTGGGACTCTTAGCAAGTTTTTGCAAGAACTTTATAACTTCAGAGATGTGGCAATCATCAAAATCTAAATCATTACAATCTAAAGCAATGGGATTATCATCCCCAAGGTTGGAAAAAATTTCAGCGAGTTTTATCACAAGCAGTTTCAGCAGTTTTAGCAGTTTCAGGTAATTTCGCGCGCTTTGCACTAGGAGTAGAAGCTTTGCTAACACCAATTATTTTACCATTGATAGTAGGAGGTGCAGCAACATATGAATCATTAGCATTGCTAGTGGTGGTAATAGTCCAAACTTTAGCTACATTTTCTTTTTTAGCTAGTTTTTCATTTTCTTCTCTATCCCACCTAGCACGCAGTTCAGCCATTAATCTTATATTCTCATTAATTCTAACTTGGATGGCATTTGCTGTAGTAACAATTTTATTTTCAATATCATCAGGTTTAGCAGCCATTTTATTAATTAAAGAAGATTGTGACGCGAGACATGTATGAGATTCGGTCTTCGAGCATTTGCAAGTTTAGTTTGCAACCCGTAAATCTCCATATTTAAATTTTCAAGTTGATTTCCTATTTTCTTCAACAAGGTAGATTGTTCATTCATAGTTTTAGTAAACAATTTATTTTACTCATACTGTGATTGCATAAAGCTCTTGGTGGACCTTTCAATTTCTAACATCTTTTCCTCATTAGGTGAAACATATCTACTATAAGAATTACCATTAGCAGGATGTGGTCTAGAATTTTGAGCAACCAATGAAGCTAACGGAACATTATTAGGATCAACATTAGTCCTACCATTAACAAGCATAGACATAATAGCATCAATCTTATCACTCAAGGAAGAGGATTCTTCAACAGAATTTACCTTCTTACCTTGTGGAGCTCTTTCCGTGTGCCATTCAGAGTAATTTACCATCATATTATCAAGAAGCTTTGTTGCTTCACCAAGAGTGATGGACATAAAGGTACCTCCAGCAGCTGAATCCAATAAATTCCGCGAAGAAAAATTTAGTCCTGCATAGAAGGTTTGGATGATCATCCAAGTAGTCGAGTCCATGGGTTGGGCAATTTTTAACCGAGAGATTTCATTCTTTCCCAAGCTTGAGCAACATGTTCATTATCTAATTGTTTAAAATTCATTATGCTACTCCTCAAAGATATAATTTTAGCAGGGGGATAATATCTACCAATAAAAGCATCCTTGCATTTAGTCCAGGAATCAATACTATTCTTAGGCCGAGATAGCAACCAATCTTTAGCTCTTCCTCTTAATGAGAAAGGGAACAATTTTAATTTTATAATGTCACCATCTACATCTTTATACTTTTGCATTTCACATAGTTCAACAAAATTATTGAGATGGGCAGCAGCATCATCGGAACTAACACCAGAAAATTGCTCTCTCATGACAAGATTAAGTAAAGCGAGGTTTAATTTCAAAGAATTCTGCTGTAGTAGCAGGTGGAGCAATAGGTGTGCATAAGAAATCATTATTATTTGTGCTAGTGAAGTCACACAACTTAGTATTTTCAGGGTTGGCCATTTTAGCAATAGTAAATAAAGCGAACTAGATAAAGTAAATGCAAGTAAACTAATTTTTTTGTGTTTTCGATATAGCAAACAAGACAGTAAATAAAGTAAAACTAGCAACTAATTTTTTTGTGTTTTGATATAAATGCAGCAAACAAAGTAGTAAATAAAATAAAGCAAGACAAAAACAAAGTAAAGAGATTGAGAAGTGGAGACTCCCCTTGCAGCGTGTCTTGATCTCCCCGACAACGGCGCCAGAAAAAGAGCTTGATGGCGTGTATTTCACACGTTCGTTGGGCAACCCCAAGAGGAAGGTATGATGCGCACAGCAGCAAGTTTTGCCTCAGAAAGAAACCAAGGTTTATCGAACCAGGAGGAGCCAAGAAGCACGTTGAAGGTTGATGGCGGCGGGATGTAGTGCGGCGCAACAACGAGAGATTCCGGCGCCAACGTGGAACCTGCACAACACAACCAAAGTACTTTGCCCCAACGAAACGAGTGAGGTTGTCAATCTCACCGGCTTGTTGTAACAAAGGATTAACCGTATTGTGTGGAAGATGATTGTTTGCGAGAGAAAATAGTAAAACAAGTATTGCAGCAGATTTGTATTTCGGTATTAAAGAATGGACCGGGGTCCACAGTTCACTAGAGGTGTCTCTCCCATAAGATAAAAGCATGTTGGGTGAACAAATTACGGTCGGGCAATTGACAAATAGAGAGGGCATAACAATGCACATACATGACATGATAAGTATAGTGAGATTTAATTGGGCATTACGACAAAGTACATAGACCGCCATCCAAGCGCATCTATGCCTAAAAAGTCCACCTTCGAGGTTATCATCCGAACCCCTCCGGTATTAAGTTGCTAAACAACGGACAATTGCATTAAGTATGGTGCGTAATGTAATCAACAACTACATCCTCGGACATAGCGCCAATGTTTTATCCCTAGTGGCAACAAGCACAACACAACCTTAGAACTTTACGTCCTTGTCCCGGTGTCAATGCGAGGCATGAACCCACTATCGAGCATAAGTACTCCCTCTTGGAGTTAAAAGTAAAAACTTGGCCAGAGCCTCTACTAGAAACGGAGAGCATGCAAGATCATAAACAACACATGTATAATAACTTGATAATTAACATGACATAGTATTCTCTATCCATCGGATCCCGACAAACACAACATATAGAATTACGGATAGATGATCTTGATCATGTTAGGCAGCTCACAAGATCCAACAATGAAGCACAATGAGGAGAAGACAACCATCTAGCTACTGCTATGGACCCATAGTCCGGGGGTGAACTACTCACTCATCACTCCGGAGGCGAACATGGCGGTGTAGAGTCCTCCGGGAGATGATTCCCCTCTCCGGCAGGGTGCCGGAGGCGATCTCTGGATCCCCGAGATGGGATCGATGGCGGCGGCGTCTCAGTAAGGTTTTTCGTATCGTGGCTCTCGGTGCTGGGGGTTTCGTCACGGAGGCTTTAAGTAGGCGGAAGGGCAAGTCAAGAGGCGGCACGGGGGCCCCACACCACGGGGCCGCGCGGCCAGGGGGGGCCGCGCCGCCCTAGGGTGTGGCCCCTCCGTGGCCCCTCTTCGTCTCTCCTTCGGACTTCGGAAGCTTCGTGGAAAAATAGGCCCCCGGGCTTTGATTTCGTCCAATTCCGAGAATATTTCCTTACTAGGATTTCTGAAACCAAAAACAGCAGAAAACGACAAGCGGCACTTCGGCATATTGTTAATAGGTTAGTTCCGGAAAATGCACGAATATGACATAAAGTGTGCATAAAACATGTAGGTATCATCAATAATATGGCATAGAACATAAGAAATTATTGATACGTCGGAGACGTATCAATGAGGTAGTTAGAGTGTCCACTACCATTCGTTGACAACAACAAACACCTCTCAAAACTTTACTTTTATGCTCTCTTTATGTTTTCAAAATAAAAGCTCTAGCACAAATATAGCAATCGATGCTTTCCTCTTTGAAGGACCTTTCTTTTACTTTTATGTTGAGTCAGTTCACCTATTTCTCTCCACCTCAAGAAGCAAACACTTGTGTGAACTGTGCATTGATTCTTACATACTTGCATATTGCATTTGTTATATTACTCTGCATTGACAATTATCCATGAGATATACATGTTACAAGTTGAAAGCAACCGCTGAAACTTAATCTTCCTTTGTGTTGTTTCAATACCTTTACTTTGATTTATTGCTTTATGAGTTAACTCTTATGCAAGACTTATTGATGCTTGTCTTTAAGTACTATTCATGAAAAGTCATTGCTTTACGGGAGCTTCTATTCTTGTAGACAGTGTTGGGCCTCCAAGAGCAGAGGTTTGTAGAACAGCAGCAACTTTCCCTTAAGTGGATCACCCAAGGTTTATCGAACTCAGGGAGGAAGAGGTCAAAGATATCCCTCTCATGCAACCCTGCAACCACAAAGCAAGAAGTCTCTTGTGTCCCCAACACACCTAATAGGTGCACTAGTTCGACGAAGAGATAGTGAAATACAGGTGGTATAAATGAATATGAGCAAGTAGTAACGGCACCTGAGAAAATAGCTTGTCGGCGTGTAGTTGATGGTGATAATATGGTAGCGATAGTAACGCGATAGAAACGAGTAAACAAGCAGCGATAGCGATATTTAGGAACAAGGCCTAGGGAATAGACTTTCACTAGTGGACACTCTCAACTTTGATCACATAACGAGAATAGATAGATGCATACTCTACACTCTTGTTGGATGATGAACACATTGCGTAGGATTACACGAACCCTCAATGTCGGAGTTAACAAGCTCCACAATTCAATGTTCATATTTAAATAACCTTAGAGGTCGTTTGGAAGCCAGGCTTTCATTTCGTTTGTAGCATTTTAAAATGAATACATGTATTCATTTCATTTATATTGTAATTTCAGAAATATACGCTTGTTTGGTTGCCACAGGAATTGCAAATGACAGCAGAATTCAATATTGAATGTGTAGAGGCTTCCATAGAGAATTGCAAATGACAGGTTTCAGCTTGGAATCATGTTTACCCATGGAGTCATTTTGCTGGAATTCCTAAATGAAATGACAGCACAATTCTGTGGCAACCAAACAGCCCACCTATAGAATTCCAAAATGAATTCCAGGATTCCAGGCCCAAATGATGGATACCAAACGACCTCTTAGAGTGCATGAAAGATCAACACGACTAAACCAAGTACTAACACAGCATGCACACTGTCACCATCACACTATGTAGGAGGAATAGATCACATCAATACCATCATAGCAATAGTTAACTTCGCAATCTACAAGAGATCATGATCATAGCATACGCCAAGTACTAACACGGATGCACACACTGTCACCATTGCATTGTGCAGGAGGAATAAACTACTTTAATAACATCACTAGAGTAGCACATAGATAAATTGTGATACAAAACACATTGCAATCATAAAGAGATATAAATAAGCACTTCACTACGCCATTCATAACGGTGAATAAGTATTCGTGAAATATAGCCTAAGAGACCCACACGGTGCACACACTCGTCACCTTTACACACGTGGGACAAGGAGTCTCCGGAGATCACATAAGTAAAATTCACTTGACTAGCATAACGACATCTAGATTACAAGCATCATCATATGAATCTCAATCATGTAAGGAAGCTCATGAGATTATTGTATTGAAGCACATAGGAGAGAGATTAACCACATAGCTACCGGTACAGCCCCGAGCCTCGATGGAGAACTACTCCCTCCTCATGGGAGACAAGCAGCGTTGATGAAGATGGCGGTGGTGTCGATGGAGAAGCCTTCCAGGGGCACTTCCCCGCCCGGCGGCGTGCCGGAACGGAGACTCCTGTCCCCCAGATCTTGGCTTCGCGATGGCGGCGGCTCTGGAAGGTTTTCCGTATCGTGGCTTTTTTCGTATCGAGGTTTTAGGTCTGGGGGCTTCTTATAGGCGAAGAGGCGGCGTCAGAGGGTCGAAGAGGCGGCGACACCATAGGGTGGCGCGGGCCACCCCCAGGCCGCGCCGGCCTATGGTCCCGTGGGCCTGTGGCCCCCCTCACGGTCCTTCCCGGGTGTTCCGGAAGCTTCGTGGAAAAATAGGAACCTCGGGTCTTGATTTCGTCCGATTCCGAGAATATTTCCTTACTAGGATTTCCGGAACCAAAAACAGCAGAAAACGAGAGCTGGCCCTTCGGCATCTCGTCAATAGGTTAGTTCGGAAAACGCATAAATATGACATATAATGTGCATAAAACATGTAGATATCATCAATAATGTGGCATGGAACATAAGAAATTATCGATACGTCGGAGACGTATCAGCATCCCCAAGCTTAGTTCTGCTCGTCCCGAGCAGGTAAAACGATAACAAAGATAATTTCTGGAGTGACATGTCATCATAAACTTGATCATATTGTAAACATATGTAATGAATGCAGCGATCAAAACAATGGTAATGACATGAGTAAACAACTGAATCATAAAGCAATGACTTTTCATGAATAGCACTTTCGAGACATGCATCAATAAGTCTTGCATAAGAGTTAACTCATAAAGCAATAATTTAAAGTAAAGACATTGAAGCAACACAATGGAAGATTAAGTTTCAGCGGTTGCTTTCAACTTGTAACATGTATATCTCATGGATAATTGTCAATGCAGAGTAATATAACAAATGCAATATGCAAGTATGTAAGAATCAATGCACAGTTCACACAAGTGTTTGCTTCTTGAGGTGGAGAGAAATAGGTGAACTTACTCAACATAAAAGTAAAAGAATGGCCCTTCGCAGAGGGAAGCATCGATTGCTATATTTGTGCTAGAGCTTTTATTTTGAAAACATAAAGAGAGCATAAAAGTAAAATTTTGACAGGTGTTTGTTGTTGTCAACGAGTGGTAGTGGGCACTCTAACTACCTCATCAACCAGACTTTCAAGAGCGGCTCCCATGAAGGACGTTATCTCTACCAGCAAGGTAGATCATCCCTCTTCTCTTTTGTTTACACATGTACTTTAGTTTAGTTTTTCTTTATTTATGGATGACACTCCTCCCAACCTTTTGCTTACACAAGCCAAGGCTAACCGAATCCTCGGGTGCCTTCTAACATTCACATACCATGGAGGAGTGTCTATTTGCAAAATTAAGTTGCTTACTGATGAATCAGAGCAAAACATGTGAAGAGAATTATTAATGAAAGTTAATTAATTGGGGCTGGGAACCCCATTGCCAGCTCTTTTTGCAAAATTATTGGATAAGCGGATGTGCCACTAGTCCATTGTGAAAGTCTGTCAGAAGTAAATGACAAGATCGAAAGATAAACACCACATATTTCCTCATGAGCTATAAAACATTGACACAAATCAGAGGTGATAAAATTTTGAATTATTTAAAGGTAGCACTCAAGCAATTTACTTTGGAATGGCGGAGAAATACCATGTAGTAGGTAGGTATGGTGGACACAAATGGCATAGTGGTTGGCTCAAGGATTTTGGATGCATGAGAAGTATTCCCTCTCGATACAAGGTTTAGGCTAGCAAGGTTATTTGAAACAAACACAAGGATGAACGGTGCAGCAAAACTCACATAAAAGACATATTGTAAACATTATAAGACTCTACACCGTCTTCCTTGTTGTTCAAAACTCAATACTAGAAATTATCTAGACTTTAGAGAGACCAAATATGCAAACCAAGTTAGCAAGCTCTAAGTGTTTCTTCATTAATGGGTGCAAAGTATATGATGCAAGAGCTTAAACATGAGCACAACAATTGCCAAGTATCAAATTATCCAAGACATTTTACCAATTACTACATGTAGCATTTTCCGTTTCCAACCATATAATAATGAACGAAGCAGTTTCAACCTTCGCCTTGAACATTAAAAACTAAGAACACATGTGTTCATACGAACCAGCGGAGCGTGTCTCTCTCCCACACAAGCATTTATTCAAACAAAAACAAAAACAAAAGCACACAGACGCTCCAAGTAAAGTACATAAGATGTGGCCGAATAAAAATATAGTTTCAAGAGAAGGAACACTGATAATTTGTCGATGAAGAAGGGGATGCCTTGGGCATCCCCAAGCTTAGATGCTTGAGTCTTCTTGAAATATGCAGGGATGAACCACGGGGGCATCCCCAAGCTTAGACTCTTCACTCTTCTTGATTATAGTATATCATCCTCCTCTCTTGACCCTTGAAAACTTCCTCCACACCAAACTCGAAACAAACTCATTAGAGGGTTAGTGCATAATCAAAATTCACATGTTCAGAGGTGACACAATCATTCTTAACACTTCTGGACATTGCCCAAAGCTACTGGAAGTCAATGGAACAAAAAAATCCATCTCACATAGCAAAAGAAGCAATGCGAAATAAAAGGCAGAATCTGTCAAAACATAACAGTCCGTAAAGACGAATTTTAAAAGGGCACCAGACTTGCTCAAATGAAAATGCCCAAATTGAATGAAAGTTGCGTACATATCTGAGGATCACTCACGTAAATTGGCTTAATTTTCTGAGTTACCTACAGAGAATTAGACCCAGATTCGTGACAGACAAAGAAATCTGTTTCTCCGCAATAATCCAAATCTAGTATCAACCTTTCTATCAAAGACTTTACTTGGCACAACAATGCAATAAAATAAGATAAGGAGAGGTTGCTACAGTAGTAAACAACTTCCAAGACACAAATATAAAACAAAGTACTGTAGCAAAATAACACATGGGTTATCTCCCAAGAAGTACTTTCTTTATAGCCGTTAAGATGGGCTCAGCAGTTTTAATGATGCTCACATGAAAAATAGAGTATGAAGCAAAAGAGAGCATCAAGAAGCAAATTCAAAACACATTTGAGTCTAACATGCTTCCTATGCATAGGAATCTTGTAAATAAACAAGTTCATGAAGAGCAAAGTTACAAGCATAGGAAGATAAAACAAGTGTAGCTTCAAAAATTTCAGCACATAGAGAGGCATTTTAGTAACATGAAAATTTCTACAACCATATTTTCCTCTCTCATAATAACTTTCAGTAGCAACATGAGCAAACTCAACAATATAACTATCACATAAAGCATTCTTATCATGAGTCTCATGCATAAAATTATTACTCTCCACATAGGCATAATCAATTTTATTAGTTGTAGTGGGAGCAAATTCAACAAAGTAGCTATCATTATTATTCTCATCATCAAATATAGGAGGCATATCGTAATCATAATCAAATTTATCCTCCATAACAGGCGGTACTAAAAGACTACTATCATTATAATCATCATAAATAGGAGGCAAAGCATCATCAAAGTAAATTTTCTCCTCAATGTTTGGGGGACTAAAAAGATCATGAAAACCAGCTTCCCCAAGCTTAGAACTTTCTATATTATTATCAACAATGGTGTTCAAAGCGTTCATACTAATATTACTACCGAGCATGCAAATAAGGTTCCATAGGTTTTTTAATTTTCGCATCAAACCATCCATGTCTTAAATCAGGAAATAGAATAAGAAGCTCATTGGTGTCCATTATGCCAAACTAGTGTAAACAAGAAACAAAAAGATGCAATTGCGGGATCTAAAGGAAATAGCTTCGAGTACTTACAACGGAGAAAATAGCTTAGTAGCCGAGATCCGGAGTGTGAGTACCTTTTACCTTTCCTCCCCGACAACGGCGCCGAGAAAATAGCTTGATGTCTACGGGAGCTTCTATTCTTGTAGACAGTATTGGGCCTCCAAGAGCAGGAGGTTTGTAGAACAGCAGCAACTTTCTCTTAAGTGGATCACCCAAGGTTTATCGAACTCGGGGAGGAAGAGGTCAAAGATATCCCTCTCATGCAACCCTGCAACCACAAAGCAAGAAGTCTCTTGTGTCCCCAACACACCTAATAGGTGCACTAGTTCGGCGAAGAGATAGTGAAATACAGGTGGTATGAATGAATATGAGCAGTAGTAACGGCACCAGAAAATAGCTTGCTGGCGTGTAGTTGATGGTGATAATATGGTAGCAGTAGTAACGCAGTAAAACAGTAAACAAGCAGCGATAGCAGTATTTAGGAACAAGGCCTAGGGAATAGACTTTCACTAGTGGACACTCTCAACTTTGATCACATAACAGAATAGATAGATGCATACTCTACACTCTTGTTGGATGATGAACACATTGCGTAGGATTACACGAACCCTCAATGCCGGAGTTAACAAGCTCCACAATTCAATGTTCATATTTAAATAACCTTAGAGTGCATGAAAGATCAACACGACTAAACCAAGTACTAACACAGCATGCACTGTCACCATCACACTATGTAGGAGGAATAGATCACATCAATACCATCATAGCAATAGTTAACTTCGCAATCTACAAGAGATCATGATCATAGCATACGCCAAGTACTAACACGGATGCACACACTGTCACCATTGCACCGTGCAGGAGGAATAAACTACTTTAATAACATCACTAGAGTAGCACATAGATAAATTGTGATACAAAATACATTGCAATCATAAAGAGATATAAATAAGCACTTCACTACGCCATTCATAACGGTGAATAAGTATTACGTGAAATATAGCCTAAGAGACCCACACGGTGCACACGCTGTCACCTTTACACACGTGGGACAAGGAGTCTCCGGAGATCACATAAGTAAAATTCACTTGACTAGCATAACGACATCTAGATTACAAGCATCATCATATGAATCTCAATCATGTAAGGCAGCTCATGAGATTATTGTATTGAAGCACATAGGAGAGAGATTAACCACATAGCTACCGGTACGGCCCCGAGCCTCGATGGAGAACTACTCCCTCCTCATGGGAGACAGCAGCGTTGATGAAGATGGCGGTGGTGTCGATGGAGGAGCCTTCCGGGGGCACTTCCCCGCCCCGGCGGCGTGCCGGAACAGAGACTCCTGTCCCCCAGATCTTGGCTTCGCGATGGCGGCGACTCTGGAAGGTTTTCCGTATCGTGGCTTTTTTCGTATCGAGGTTTTAGGTCTGGGGGCTTCTTATAGGCGAAGAGGCGGCGTCAGAGGGTCGAAGAGGCTGCGACACCATAGGGTGGCGCGGGCCACCCCCAGGCCGCGCCGGCCTATGGTCCCGTGGGCCTGTGGCCCCCTCTCGGTCCTTCCCGGGTGTTCCGGAAGCTTCGTGGAAAAATAGGAACCCGGGTCTTGATTTCGTCCGATTCCGAGAATATTTCCTTACTAGGATTTACGGAACCAAAAACAGCAGAAAACAGAACCGGCCCTTCGGCATCTCGTCAATAGGTTAGTTCCGGAAAACGCATAAATATGACATATAATGTGCATAAAACATGTAGATATCATCAATAATGTGGCATGGAACATAAGAAATTATCGATACGTCGGAGACGTATCACTTACCGGAAGAAACCCTCGAAACAAGGGGTGGCGATGCGCCTAGATTGGTTTGTTGTGAACGTGATCGTCCTCCTTTCTCAATAACCCTAGGTACATAAACCTAACCGTGTACGACTAAACTCTATCTCTTAATTCTAACAAAATCTACCATAATGTACAGATACACGGGCAATCTAGCCCAAACTCCCGTACAAGGCCGATTCAGAAATATTTTACGTGCATATCCTCTAAGCCCATCTCAATCACAGCCCATCTCCTGCTCTGGCTAAATTCTGGTGATAACAGTATGAGATCTCACTTTTGATGCATGCCCATGAAAAGACACCTAACCCATATAGACAACACAAGGGAACATATATGATGGGTTAGTTCATAAAGCATAATTGACACAACTTACCATAGCACATGACTTCTCGTGGCACATTCTTCATGCTTTATGTGTTGACCAAACTTGAATCTATTCTTCAATCTTTGTATTGGTCAACCTTGTATCTTCTCATGCTCTATCATACTATCATGAGGTGTATACAGAATTCTTCATTTGTTTGCATGCTCTAAATCTTAGTCAACCATAGCTCAACTCATGAGACTATCATGACACCGACTTAGAGCCATAACTTGAATTCTTTACTTGGACTCAATCGCTCAAGATCTTGATCATCCATTGCTTATCACATAAGCTAGAGCATTGCTAATATTGACTTCACATAGGAACTCCATCTTCATTTCTTCTTCTTGATCATATCACATATATGTCTTCAAATCGATGATCTTGATGCCAATACTCAAGGTATATCTTTATCTTCATGGTATCCATACTTGAATCCAACACATGGACTACAAGTAGTACCTATGGAATATTCCTTCATATAAACTCAATGATGACATTAGTCCATAAGGGTTGTCACTAATTACCAAAACCACACATAGGGGTAATATACCCTTACACACTCCCCCATTTTGGTAATTGATGACAACCACAATAAGAGGGTTTATATAATGAATATTAGAAACAAGTATGCAACTTATCCGAGAATAAGTTGTATACAAGAGGTTGTATTTGATATGGTCAAGTAACACGAAGCTACTCGTCCATATCAAAACCAGCTCTACTCACACAACTACAACTAAAAATGCATCTAAAAACTGGACTAGTCGCATTCCGACCCCGACGACTCCAACGCCTGGCCAACGTTCATCATTTTCGTCGAGGGTTTCCAAGCCGGCTTCCCGTGCCTCGATGAACCGCGTGTGCGCGTGAATGTCCTACTTCTCCGCCCTACGCTCCGCCTTCTTGTGCTCGTAGAAGGCACGCTCGTCGAGGACGTCCTGCGGGAAGGCGGCGGCCCACACCTCCATGGGCACGTTCATCCACCTCCGCAATGGCGAGGCGGCATTAAAGCTGCTAGCGGCAACGTTTGATACGTTGCAAACGTATCTATAATTTTCGATGCTTCATGTTTGTTTTACACCAAGTGCTATATGTGTTGTTTACACTTCGTGACACTTTTATGCATTTTCCGAAACTAACCTATTGACAAGATGCCACAGTGCCAGTTCTTTATTTTCTGTTGTTTTGTATTTCAGAAATGTTATACAGGAAATATAATCGGAATTGGACGAAATAAAAGCCGAAGTTGCTATTTTACCGTAACAAAGACAGAGTCCAGAGGGGGTTGAAGAAGTGGCGTAGGGCTGCCAGAACACACATAGGCGCGACCTGGCCTTAACCCGCGCCTAGGGGTGGTGTGGCGCCACCTGGCGCCCACCGACCTCGCCCTTCCGCCAATAAATTGCCTCCGACTCGAAAACCCTGAAACAATCCAGCCTTCGTCCACGAAAAGTTCTGTCGCCGCCGCCATCATCCAAACAAGTTTCGAGGGTCAGAAGTTCCTGTTTCGGCACCCTGTCGGGACGGGGACTGACCCCCGGAGCCATCTCCATCGACTCCACTGCCTCCACTTCGACTCCATGATGGTTTGTGAGTAGTTCCCCCTTGGACTACGGGTTCTCGGTTGTAGCTAGTTGGTACTCTCTCTCCCATGTATTTCAATACAATGATCTCATGAGATGCCTTACATGATTGAGATCCATATGATGTAATCGGTGTTGCGATTGTTGGGATCTGATAAATTGTGGAATTGTGATCCGATTGTTCATCATGTTATCATACTACTGTTATTTAAGATATTGCATGCTCTCCGGTACTTGTAGTTACCCTGATCAATTATTTGCATGTATCTCCAAGAGGAAGTATTTATACTCGATAGTGGGTTCATGCCTCTAGTTTTATGGAAGAGTGACAATAACTTCTAAGATTGTAGATGTGTTGTTGCTACTAGGGAGACAACAAAAATGTTTTTTCTAAGGATAATTCTACTGTTTACTTTACACACATTGCTTAATGCGATAATCTGTTGCTTACAACTTAATACTGGAAGGGGTTCGGATGATAATCTAAGGTGGATTATTAGTCATAGACGCAGCTGGATTACGGTCTATGTATTATATTATAATGCCCAATTAAATACTACAGTAAACTTTCTTTTCACAGCATGTATTGTCATGCCCTCACAATTATCAATTGTCCAACTGTAATTTGTTCACCCAACACATGTTATTTGCTTGGAGAGTTACCACTAGTGTCAATAGCTGGGAACCCTGATCCTTGTGTCATCATCATTGCTCTACAGTCAACTATGCACTAGATATATTCCGGTGCCATCTCCACTGTGTTACTGCTACTGCTGCTGTGTTACTATTGTTATTGCTCTCATATTACTGCTACTTTCATATCACCCCTGTTACTAGAGCTTTTCTAGGTGCAACTGAATTGACAACTCCGTTGGTAACGCTTATAAGTATTCTTTACTTCCCCTTGTGTCGAATCAATAAATTTGGGTTTTACTTCCCTCGAAGACTGTTGCGATCCCCTATACTTGTGGGTCATCAGCGTTGCTCGACGGCGACGAGGTTGTCGAAGCCGGCCAAAAACTCTGCCTCATAGAGCGAGGCACAGTCCTTGTAATTGAGCTGCTGGCGGTGGCGCGAGGCGCCATGCCGCCGCGTCGTAGGTGCGCGCGCCGCCTACTCCACGGTGGTGAAGGTGCCGAGGGTGAGCCGAGCGTCACCGACGCAGATCTCCGTGTAGAACTTGCCATTCGGGCGGCTGTGCACGCTCACGAAACCGGAGGAGTTGCGCCGGGGGGCCATGGCAGCGCAGTCTCGGCGTCGTAGGTGCGCGTGGAAGGGGGAGTGGCGTGTGGCAGATGAGAGGGCGGCGCGTGGCAGATGGACTTTTCAGCGTCCTTGAGGACGTGTCGCGGATGCCGTTTTATACCGGGCGCGACCCGCGCGACAAATCTCCCGGCGCGCGGCAGAAAATTTAGCGCGCATTGGTTGCATTTAAAGTTTTCGGCGTCGGTGCGCTAAACTAGCGGATTTTACCGCGTGGACGCCTTTTGGCACGTGTGTTGGGGGCGACGCAAACGGACGCTGAGCGACGATTTGCATCCGCGCGTCGAAAAATGTGTCTAGGACCAGGCCCAACGGCACGACACAAAGTGTGCTGTCCGCGGAGATGCAAACCTTGCCCAAATACGCGTCAAGTTTGCGTCTCCGCGGACGCTGCGCAGACGCACCGAGTGACCACCGAATCTCACGTAGGACCCGCGGGTCATTGGCAGGGACGCCGCTAACATTCCCGCCAGTGGCCATTCCAAGCGCGAAAAATCAAAGTTGACCGGCCACAACAATCCATGCCATAGCGATGGACGTCCTTGTCGCTGCAGCTACCGTGGATTCTGAGCGAACCCTCGCCCCAAACCCCCCCCCCCCCCCCATAGCCACCACCAGAGCCCCAATGGAGGTCGCATCTCCGGACGACTCAAAGCGTGCCGCCACCGGCGACCAGGAAGCTAAGCCGAAGGCGGCAAAGAAGTTGCTGTCCAAGGAGGAGAAAGGCATTGAGACCGCGAAGCGTCGCGACCGGCGCAAGAATCTAAAGGAGAGGAATGCAGCCGTGGCCAAATTGCATGACGCTGAAGCTAGAAGGTTGGACGCCAAGGCTAAGATCCGTGTAGAGAACACAAGGATCATGATGACCGACTTGACCAACATGGACGACGACACCAGGTTTGGTTCATGAAGAAGCGCGCCGAAACTCGTGCGCGAGACGCCTGATCTGCATCACCATTGTCAACCACCATGGCCTCTTTTTGGACTATATTTGATGTTATGGCCATGTTTGGGCACCTTTTAGACTACAATTTATGTCGTAGCTTGTGCACAATGTAATGAACTTATTTAAGATCTCAATTTGAGCCAATATAATGGCCATATATTGATGTTATTTTCTTATTTCTCCTACTTTTCGATATTTCTGAAAATAAATGGCGCGCGGTTTAAATGCGTTGGGTCGCTGGAGCCACCCAATGCAAACGGATACATAACCATTTTTGCGTCAACGGGCTAACGAAAGGAATGCACGCGAACATTTTCGTCCGAAATGGGTGAGCCGCTCGAAATGCCCTAACGTGAGGATCGGACAAATCGTACTAGGAAAATTGTCACACTATTCCAGTCTCGTCTTCCTCTGTCACACTTTCTCGCTGCTCGAGGCAAAGGAGTTAAATGCGCGGCAGTTCATAGGGAGGTGAAACTCCTTCACCAACTGAGAAGCCAGACCGGCCGGACGGAGGGAGGGCTCCCTTCTTGCGTTGCAAAACGTCGAGGTGGAGCACGGCGCAGGCCTTGTTCCGCCGGTCTGAGGTGAGGTTTGCCGGTGATTTTCTTGTCAATATTCTCCATGTCGTTGCTCTCGCTAACTTCACCTAAAGAAAACAACTCTGCATCTTGGGCGGCCGCAGGTCACCTGTTCGACGGAATGTCTGAGAGGCTTAACGATGAAGAAAACATGGGAACAGCGGTGGACGGCGGCGAGGACCGCATTGGCGCCCTCCCAGGCGACCTGCTTACGTATTTGATGTCGTTCCTGCCATCGCGCGACGCGGTGAGGACCTGCGTCCTCGCCAAGCGCTGGCACACGCTCTGGAAGTCCGTGCCCACCCTGCGCGTCTATGACCCTGAGAGCTATGACTGTGCTCATGGTGCAAGCACATTTGTCGACGAGCTGATTCGCCTCCGGAGCCCAACGCCTCTGAATGTATGCGACTTCAGTTCTGATGTTGACGACGATGCAAACTACGACTTTGATCGGGCCGATGAGGCATTCCGGCGCATGGAACCGTGGATCCAGTTTGCTGTATCGTGCCAGGTTCGAGTGCTTCGAGTACGTTTTCCCTGCCGGGCAACCAACATGACTCTCATCTCCCCACACCTGAAGAGGTTAGAGCTCTACGACATAGAGCTCGAGGGATGCTCCCTCGATTTTTCAAGCTGTGAGGTGCTAGAAGAGTTGGAGATAATTAATTGTCACATCTTCGCGAATATCTCGTCTCGATCATTAAAATGTCTGAACATCCAGGGCTTCAGTTTTGACTTTGATACCCGCATACACATTATTGCCCCAAATCTCATTACCTGCCGACTAGCTGCATCTAGCGGTTTGACTCCTGTGCTTGATAGCATGCCGTCACTAGTAATTGCATCTATCTCACTTACGGGAGCGTGCATGGACTGTTGTAACTGTGGTAATCTATCATGTGGGGGATGCGGTGGTCAAACCGCTAACAACAACTCCTCGCTGGTTCTCAAAAGTTTGTCAGGCGCTACAAATTTGGAGGTGACAATATCTGGTCGTGCTATGGTATGCTTCCACCTTTTCCAACTCCTATTGTTGTTTGAAATCTGCTAAATCCATACATGTTTTCTATACAATTATTTGTCTACACATGCATATCAACCAATCTTAATGTTTCTATGAAATCATCCCCTACAGTTCAATTGTGAGAATGATAGTACATTATGCATACCTTTACTTGATATTTTTAATCATTCATGCTATTTAAACGTGTATGACAGAGATTAAACTGTGAGCCATTAGATTAGATACTTGCAGAGTCCAGCATTGGATGCATTTTTTTTTGCATCTGCTTAAACTTGATTACTGGGAAAAGTTAAAACCTTTTGCTCTTTAACCCTCTACCATACACTTGTTTCCGAGAAAACATTATATCTGAAGAATGTAAACCTACAGAGAACTTCTAAATCATGTACTCTTGTTTCTCAAAAAAGACCATATACTTCTGAAGTTGAACCTTAATTGCTTTTTAACCCTCTTCACTTTGTCCAGTCTATTTTCAGAAATAATTTGAAATGGGGCCCTATGTTTAGCAAGCTAAAAACATTGTTGCTCAGTGAATGGTGTGTGGCTGATGACTTCGCTGGCCTGGTTTAGTTTCTTCAGCACTCACCAATTCTAGAGAACCTTACGCTGCAGCTTGATTTTGGAACTCACAAGGTATATATTCTTCAAGTATGATAACTTGTTTTCCTTTGAAGTTGCCATGTACCTTCTGTTGGCTTCATTAAATTTTTTTTCCCTACAGAAACATCTGATCAAAAAAGATAAAAGCTATAGCTTGAGGGAACAGTCATTACTATCGAAGCATCTGAAGATAGTCAAAATCATATGTGTCACGAAGGAAGATGCTAGAGTTCACCATGTTTTAGAGATTCTCTGTACCTATGGAGTACCTTCTGAGCAAATTGATATTCAATAGACTATGTTTTCCTGTAAGTAACCATTACCACTCTTTAATGTTATTATCTTTCGGTAGCCTGTAAAGCAATAACATAATTCAGTAGAAATCTAAAGCTAGAGCAAAGCAGCATTGGATATTGGATCTTTTTGCGCTACTTTATTCTTCTTATAGCCAACTATGACGCCATGCAATCCCTGGTACCCACAATGTCTACCTTAATGGGTGTCATTGATGCTGCGTGTCATTATCATAGGAGGAGACAGTAACCCAACAGCAACCTTGCCGTCCGCATCTGCTGGATCAATCCACTTTTGTCTTCATAATGTGACTGTTTAAGAAAATTGTTTTTTGTTTTTTTTTTTTTGAAAAAGAAATAAATGCTCAAATCGCTGCCTTTCAAATTACAAGTTAAATCATCCGTTCAGTTTTGTGTTACTGTACTAGCAAATCCTTTCAACATTCCAGTAGCTAGATGAAGTTGCATTTTGGTCAGACTATCCAAGTTAATTTCTCGCAGTATGCCCATTTCCTCCAGACTGAGAGTTTCATGTGCTCACTGTGTCCTTTGCTGTTTATGCAGGCTTCCATTTTGAGCTGGAGGTGTTCAGTTCGGATGGTGTAGTTCATCCTCCGTTGTTTGGAAAGTCCCTGGATTTAGCACCGGGAAGTGGCTGCATTTTGTGTAGTAGTGTCCTATTGATATGAACTCGTTTGTATTTTGCTGCGTAGCATGTTGCTTGAATGCAGTCGGAATGTGCTGTAGTCCTAGTGCATTGTTGCTCATTTACTGAACTCGGTGTCAGGCCTGAACTTGTTTACCTGCTGATGGCCTTAGTTAAGATGTTCCAGGGACCTGTCTAGCATTATTCGAATTCTGTTAACACGTACCGTGTGATTGTCTGGCTCACTTTCTGAATTTGCATGTTTGTTGAGTGTGTTCATGCACGACAAGTAAACCAAGAGGGGCCAATTAGGCTGAAATGATTGCTGCACCCATCATCAGGCTTGGCTATATATATTTGGATGTCTACGAGTGTTCGCATTTACCATGCAATCTTCGTCTTTGGATACAGTCTAAGAATTTACGGATTTAGCAAGTTACGATTCCTTTTGAGAAAAATGACAACATAATATTGACACAAAGATGCATATTCTATGGTTCAAAATTTTCAAGTTCAAAGTTTATGCACTTTACAAAATTGAAGTTCAGAATTTATACACTTACAGAGTTTTAAGTCCATGTATACACGTTTTTTTTTTGCGAAAATTCCACCGATCTATTAATAATCATCAACCGTAATACAAATAGCCCAAAAAATAATAAAAATTATAAATAGGTACTTGGACCACCTAGCGACGACTACAAACGCTAGCACGAGCCGAAGGCGCGCCGCTGTCCTCGTCCCTCCATCATCGGAGTCAGACAAAGCTTGTCGTAGTAGAGCTTGTTGTAGTAGACAAACGGGAAGTCGTCGTGCTAAGGCCCCAAAGGACCAACGCACTAGAGCAGTAATCCTCGCCGTTGATGATAACCGTAGATCGGAAGAGACTGACAAATAACCACACCATCGAACACGATAACCGACCGGATCCCAGAAGATCCGCCGGACACACAACTCCACACGTCCTCCGCAAGCGCTAGACGCACCACCGGAACGGGGATAGGGCGGGGAGGACCTTATTCTGATTTTAGGATGTAGCCGTCGCTTCACCATCCCGAACAAGACACTGCAAAATAAGCTAAAAAGGATAAAAACTCCCCGCCGGCGAGGAGCCGTGGTCCGCCATACCTCCAAGGCCCCAGGGTCGCTGGAGGCGGAGCGAACCAACAGCGTCGCCGACGAGGAGTACGGAACCCTAGATTGGTTCTGGAGCCGCCGCCTCAAGGGGGTCTTGGTTAATACTTAATAGGCTAACAAAATATTATCGGTAAGTCCATGTATACACGTTCGAAGGTAGTACTTGATTCTACTCAGCATAACGAATCAAATTTGGACTTATAAACTTGGATATATAAGAGATACCCTCTAGTAAAAAAATTGTAGATGTAACTAGAAACAAACATACACGATATCAGTAAATGAGTCAAAGAGGGTCTCAAATTTGAGAGAAGGTTTCATAATTTCGAATTGTGGAACAGTAGATTAGAATTATGCTACATAGGAGCGCGAGCATGAGGATAACATGATGAGGGATTATGCTACATAGGAGCGCGAGCATGAGGATAACATGATGAGGGACTGTTTCCAGATATTTGCTCCGGAGTTAAATGGAGAAAAAAGGGTCCCAAACCCGCTCCTCTCGGGACGGGGCTTGCCTGCTCCGCAGGTTTGCTCCCATCTGTGCTCCCTTTCCGTTCATTCACCATCACACGGCCTAGACTAATTTTCCTTTCCAACCTTTTTTTTTTGCCAAAACAAAAATAAAATCAGCAGCCGTATTTCCCTCCAATGGCCTGGCACTCTAGCCTTGGTCTGTATTCAGATTGGGGAGACGTTTTGGAAAGAAACAGTAACATGAAGAGACAAACGTGGGAAGACGTTTGATCTTGGCGATTTACATGCGGAACACGGATGGGAGCAAATCTGGGGAGCAAGCAAGCGTCTTACGAACATGGAAAACGCCAGCATTTTTGTTTCCTCTCTCTTTCTCTCGGATGCATGATTGACTAGCCTAACATATATGCACTAGGTACGAAAAGGTGGCTTGCCACACGCTTGGCCATCAAACGACGAGCAAGCAGATATAAACAAACATTATTTAAAAATTATATTAATGAAACATAATTTTATAGTACAGTAGGCATTACATAGTTCACACATAGTTGTATACTACACATGATATCAGGAGCTAAGAGCATCTCTAACCGAACACCTATAACTTAGAGAGTACAAAATGGAGGATAAAAGTAGATGAGAATAAATTTAGTCATCTAAAGGGTGATCGCCAGATTGGAACACCAAAATCTTAAAGGACTAAAATATTTTAACATCATTTTTGAAACATCTCAAACACACAAAGTTCAAACATGCATAAATATTATAAAAAAATCAGATCGATCAAGTTTGACCCAAAAGCACAACATAAATATTATTCTAAATTTCTGATGCCATGTAGAGTTACATGCAACAGCATGAGGGCCATCCAAAAGTTTGAACTACTGGAGAAAATGTGAACAATATACTTACATTTCGACCTTGCTAGAAGGGGAGAGAAGTTTTCGTTTCATTTGGTATTTGTGTGAGGATGTAGAGATTATTTTCATATGGTGTCATTTTGATATTGTAGATATCGATAATTTTTTCAATAAACATGATCAAAATCGCTTGATTTTTTATTTTAAAAAAGCTCTACATTGTGGTAAGGAGGGAGTAAAAAATAATGAAAAAAGAATTTACCAAAGCGCGTGACACTAGATTTTGATCAAATCGCACAACACATTAGAATGCCATCACAAGTATCCAAAGGCAAACCGATACAGTAATACTCTCTCTATTTCAAATTACTCCACATATTAGGTAATATCAGCATCAAGTTGTGAACTTTGAATAACTATAGGGGAAAATGTGAACACTAATAGTAAAAAAATGTTACACATGCAGAGAAAGATGTTATATTTTGAAATATTTTAGAACATTGGTAAAAAAGTTGCACCATAATTTCACAACATTGACAGGCTGTAGGAAAAAAACATTGAAGACTGATGTTACATACTCTAAAAAAAATGGTACATACGAATGTTTTTATACCATGATCGGACGTGCATAATTCGCTCACTTAAGTGCGTCCTACTGTTCGGAAGACGGCTGATGAATGAATTTTTTTACAGCCGGCTGATGCCTAACACTAGCCTTCGTGAAAGTTTATATTATATTGATTTGATAAATTTTTAGAGGAATATTGATTTGATGATGTCGAGTAATAGGAAACATAGTGAGTAGTGCAATGCTGATAATATCATGATATAGGGAGGGGAGATGCCTGCAGAACTAAGGCAATGGACAAAATGGGTTTTGTGTGCGTTTGGAGTCGAGCAAAATTATCAAATAATTATATCTGAGGATCTAAGATAATCTGCAAAAAAAATTGAATAATTCATATGCATCAGGTCAACAATATCTACTACCATTTGCGCCTGATATATATTCACACATTGAACGGTGGGAAGTGCTTCTAGACGAGCCGGGGGTGGCAGAAAGGCGGTTAAATGGCACGAAAAGGAAGTAAGAAAACATCACACAGGATTTGAAAATAAATAAATAGTTTGCAAAGAGAAAGGGAAGCACACAATTATTTTCTAAGGAATCGTTTACTTTATATCGCAGACGATACCAGATCTGAACGTGTGCGGTATTTTCGCCCACGGGGGCTGTAGTATCTGCAAACTGTCTTTTGTGGCGTCGGCTATCATTGACACCTTCCATGTGCGACAGGGGCTTTAAAGGAAGAGTTTATTTCGTTTTAGATGACATGGAACAGGAGGTGCGCAAGAGTTAGCAGTTGCTTAGGCGTGTGGACCACGAGTCTAGCAATTCATAGAAGCACCAAGTTGCTATTGGTTAGGATTATTCTCATGTTTTGACAGAAATGATATAGGACAAGGATCAATGCTACTTTGTGAGTCACTCTGTAGGTATTTTCGTAGAGTTGCACACATCGGCAAGTTTACCGAACCTGGTGAGAATGTTGGACAGTTCACTTATACTTCAACAATCATCTTAATTGTGAACCCCACACGCCTCAAATAGATCAAAAACTGGCTGCATTGCTCTAGGCAGGTCATACAAACAATACATGTCAATTCTGAATTTGTAGAGTTACATGCAGCAGTAGCAGCTTCATCCAGAAGTTCAAACTAATGAAGAAAATGGGGACAATATACTTACATTTCGACCTCGTTAGAAGGGGGAGAAGCTTACGTTTCATTTGTTATTTGTGAAACTGAGGATGTAGAGATTACAGAACAAGGGCTTGCTTTTTTATTTTTAGAATTTCTCTGCATTCATATCACGGAAAGATACAAAGTTGTTGACCCTTACAAGCACATAGAAACACAAACATAAAATACCAAGAACACCTAGAACACCCTAAGACAACCATAACCCATGAAGATCTCCGGAGCCCTGTGTCATCATCCCATAATCTTGAGAGAAGACCCCTGCAGCAGAAAGAACTGCAACCAAGCGCGCACGTCATCATCTTCGACCACGGTACAATTGCCACCATGCTGCTTCCTCCTTCCTTGACACCAGCGTCGAGAAGGCATGAACACCAATCCAACACGCCTGCAGCAGCCATCGCCATCTTTGGCTTTGAGTACCGCGAAAAGTGTCCCTTCCGGAAGGTAGGGAACTCAAGTCAACCGACCGGTCCAGCACCGCGGCCGAGCCATCCGCCCGGTCAAACCAGGAACTCCCTCCAGCATCATTGCAAAGGAAGAAGAAGAGCAGCAGCAGCAAATCAAACCGACAAGGAGGAAGAAAGGTCTTCCTCGCACCAGCAGAACACTCGACCATCTGGCCGATTTTGGCGTCGCCGCGTCGAACCGCCTCCTCCCCTCGCCACCAAGGCTAGCCGGAAGAAACTGCATAACGTGAAAGCCGCAAACCACCAGAAGAACACAAACCCTAAAAAGGAAGACAGTGGTGTCATCTCCTTCCTCTCCCTCGCCACCACGGCTGGCCGAGGAGAAGGCAACAAAATCAGCACTCCTCCGACTCCAGAACGGACTCCGCAAACTCCACGGCTGGGTCGAAATTCGACCGTGCCCGGGGAATCCACCCTCCCTCGATCTGCAGATCTGAGAGGAAACCAGGCCAGCAGCTCGCCGGCGTCGCCACAAGTGGCCTTGCCGAAATGGGAGTCGGGCTCCAGCATCCTTATTCCGACGCGATGTCGCCTCCACCATCTCGACACCGTCCCAGTACACCAAGCGAAGTCTAGGCCGGGCGCTACCCGGCGCAGCAGCAGAATAATACACCCCCGCTGCCGCCACGCCACCGGGGCTTTGCCCGGCGGCGGTGGCGGGAGGAGGGGGTGCGGTGGGGGCTAGGGTTGGGGGTCGTGCTTTTAATCTGCTCGGAATAATATTTTTTAACAAGGGCTTGCTTAATTCGAAGAAATTGTGTAGGTTTTTTTAGGATTTGAATTCACAGGATTTTTTTTCTTACAAACGTTGTTTGATTTCGTAGGATTACAATCCTTTGAAATTCCTACAAAGGATTCATTTGCACCATATTTTGAAGGAAAATTTCCCTTTATTTCAACCTCCTTTTACAATTCCTTTGTTTTTTATGTGCAATTAAACGCTCGTGGATCCAAAATCCTGTAGTTTTCTAATGCAATAGGATTGTAAAGGACATGCTATTCCAATCGCGTGTTTTTCATATTCCCGCGTTCTAAAAATCTTACGAACCAAACGAGTTCCAAGTGATTTTGCAGTTTGCAGTTTCAGTTCATCATGGTCTTGCAGACCAAGCATGTCTGAAGCCCAACCACTCACAGACAGGCATGATCGGCGGTCAGAATCCAAGGATCTTTTTCTCGTAGCTGCAGCTGAGAACAGACGTACCCGACAGACAGAGAACACGGCCAGCACCGTAATTGTTTATTAAGATCAAGATATTTTCTCACCAAGAACTTGAACACGTAGCAGCACTCTCTGTCGACTGGTCGTGTGTGGTTGCTGCTATGTTACGTACCACGAGGGAAACTTACGCACAAGGAAAACGCCCTGATTTGGATTCCTCACGGCCATAGATGCATGATTGATCTCTCTAATTCTACACTAATCAATCCGCAGAAAAACTGGAAGAACGAAAAAGAATTGAAGACCAATCAGCTTAGGCATCATTCGTCGTTTGATGTGGGCTCGCCGAGAGTTGAATACCTGACGCTGGCAAGATTTTGAATTCATTCCATTTCATGGGCGTGAGATCACCATCATGAACACTATTGCTTCTGACTTGTGACCTTTGTTGGATCACATGCATACTAACGGTTTGTACGGTCGATGTTAGTGAACAGCTGTTCAGTCGAGACATGCATCCGAAAGAAAGGAATTTCAGACATGACATGACACAGCTACAGATTGTTCTCACTCGAGAATGAAAATGGATGGATGCAGTTGCAGAATCTGAATATTGTCCACACAATCAGGATGATCAAGAACAGTATGGATTTTTTCTGTCTCTCAGATTTTTTTTATAAACGGACAATTTTTTTTCCGAAATGGGGAACGAGCCCCATCCTCTACATCAAAAAGATGCATATAAATGGACAAATGACACGAACAAACGATTAAGAACTCGATCGATCTCTGGCCCAAGGCCATCGCCACACCGCCAAGGCCCAAGGCCATTGGAGGTTGGGTAGATTGATGGCCTCACCGGCGAGGGGGGCAAAACCCTAAATTAGTTTTTTTAGCCTCCTCTCTTTCTCCCCGTGCTATGTTTTGGGATAAATGCTACTCCCTTCGATCCCTTTTAGTTGACCCGGATTTAGTACAAAGTTGTACTAAATCTGAGTCAAGTAAAATGGATCGGAGGGAGTACCCTTTTTTGCGAAACTCAATACAGACGCAGACGCCGAAGGGTCTTCAGATTGATGAAGTCACCACGGGCCCCTCGTTGTCGACGGGAATGTCGCCTCCCACTAAAAAATATTCCGACTTGTAATGATATACTGAAGTGTCAAATCAGGGATTTGAACTCTGGTGCGCTAGGGATGCCACTGCCCTCCTAACACCCGACCACAGGTTGGTTCTCAGATAAATGCTACTTTGTGCATAGTCATTTGTTATAGGTATTTTTGTAGAGTTGCGTACATCGTCAAGTTTACCCAAAAGGCTAATCTGGTAGAGAACCGTTGAGCAATTCATTTATACTTCAACATCCTCCTCATTGTGAACCCCACACACCTAAAATAGATGGAAAACTGGCTGCATTGCACAAGCTGGGTCATACACACAATACATCGTAGTAGGTTCATCCAAAAGTTCAAACTAATGAAGAGAATGTGGACAATATACTTACATTTCGACATTCTTAGAAGGAAGGGGAGAAGCTTACGTTTCACTTGTTAGAAGCGTGAAGTGTCTTGGTTCCAATTTTATTTGTGTAACCGAGGATGTAGAGATTACAGAAACAATAGGGTACAGAGACGTAGAGAAACGGGTGATTGCAGTTTGCGGTTTCAGTTCATCATGGTCTTGCAGACCAAGCATGCCTGAAGCCCAACCACCGTCAGACAGGCATGATCCGTAGTCAGAATCCGATGATCTTTCTCTCGTGCTAGCTACTACAGTGAAGAACACGTACCCGACCGACAGAGAACAACGGCCAGCACCCTAATTTGTTTATCAAGATCAAGATATTTTTCTCACCAACAACTTGAAAACGTATCACTCCCTGTCGACTCGTCGTGTGGTTGCTGCAATGCTACGTACCAGTACCAGGACGGAAACTTCGCACATGGAAAACGCCCAGATTTGGTTTCCTCGCAGATGCATGATTGATCTCTGTAATTGTACACTAATCAATTCTGCAGATAGAACTGCAAGAACGAAAAAGAATTGAAGACCAATCAGCTCAGGCAGCATTCATCGTTGATGTGGGCTCGCCGAGAGTTGAATACCTGACGCTGACAGGATTTTGAATTCATTTCATTTCATATGCAAATCCATCCATTCATGGGTGTGAGATCATCATCATGGACACTATTGCTTCCGTCTGACCTGTGAACTTGTGTGGATCACACTCGTAGTAACGGTTTGCACGGTCGATGTCAGTGAAGAACTGTTCAGTTGTGACGTGCATCCGAAAGGAAGGAATTTGAGACGTGACATGACACGGCTGCAGCTTGTTCTCACTCGAGAAAGAAAATGGATGGATGCAGATTGCAGTTGCAGAATCAGAACATTGTCCAGACAAACGGGAAGATCAAGAACAGTATGGATTTCTTCTGTCTCTCTGATTTTTGTACAAACGGACAAACGACACGAACGAACGAACTAAAAACTCGGTCGATCTCTGCGGTCGGTCGAGCAGAGCTCCCCCGGTTTCGAGGGGATCTGGGTGGATTCTCCGGGCTGAACTGATTGATCATCCATGGTCACTGCCATCACTAGCTACTTCAGTCGCTGGACGGCACTGGAGAACACTATGCAGAGCACGGAAAGCGCCGTCGCCGGGAGCTTCCCGACGGCCAGGCCTGTCAGGATCACCGGGACGAACGCCGCGAGGGGAAATCTGCCGGCCCCTCGTCCATCCGCCACAACCGCCGCTGCTTCTGACGACGACGACGACCATTCTATGCTTGATTCCGACGGCGTCCGCTCGTTGGAAGTGATCGGAGCCTCGGGCGTCGCTGGCTCGATGTCGTCGCCGGCGGCAGCGTCCGGCTGCTCGGCCTCGCCCTTGTAAGAGCTCGACGAATCCTTGGACTTCGGCTTCTTCTGCAGCTTCTTGGAGATCAGTTTCCTCAGCGACCTCTTCCCCTTCCGCTTCGGGGTGGTCAAATCGTCGCCGCCGCCGGCGACAAGCGCGCTCCTTTCCCCCTTGTCGGAATCGGAGCAGCTAGAACTGGGCGATTCCTCCACCTCCCGAATCGGGGAGGCGGCGCCGCGGCCGCACGAATCCAGCATCGCGTCGGCCTCCGCTGTCGGCAGCCGCCGGCGCCGGCGGGAGGAGGACTCGATCCAGAGCAGCGACAGCGCGGCGACGGTGAACGCCGCGACCGTCCCCTCGCTCCACAGCGCGAGGAGTGCCAGCGCCACGGTGCCGCCCAGCACGAGGAGCTCCGGACGGAGCCGGAAAACGGTGCCGCCTTCTGGCGGCCGAGGCGCCGCGTCCGGACGCTGCACCGCCACCGGCGAGAGAGGCTGGGGCGGCGGCGACAGAGGAAGCTCTTCGGCAGCCACCGTCAGCGCCACTGGAGGCGGCACTAGAGCGGCGGTGGGTCGGCGCGGCTTCCGGGGCTTCCTGAGGCGGCCATGGTTCTTGACGACGAGGTCGGCGAGGGATGTGGGGAAACCGGTCTGGACGGGGAAGTTGGACGGCGAGCCCGCGCGGGACGGCGGCGGGCGGAGGGAGGCGAGCAGGCGGCCGAGGGAGGGGCGCTTCAGGGTGCTGGGCATCGCCGGCGACGAGCATACAGGACTGAGGCCGTCGATCGAGTGGGATGAGTTTTTTTGGAAGGAGGTTTTCCTCGGTTTTATGGGGAGCGTTTCTTGTTGCCGTCGCTCCGCCGGAGTTTGGGAGCGGAGAAGACAAAGAAACCGCCCGTGATTTAATTATACTCTCCGATTTGAGGCAGTGTTGGTTTGGGTTAATTAGAATTTAGATCATAATCCTACTCGTAATACTCTTCTATACTCTGCAAAATTTCGACTTTGTCAAGTTAATATGGAACTTCTTTACAACTCACTTTTAAAATTGTTTATTTTCAGGTTTTTATTTTTGAGAATCAGGAAAGTTTGTAATATGCTACCGTTCACAGGCAGGGGCGAAGCTCCCCTTGGGGCAAGGTAGGGCAGCTGCCCTACCTTAATTTTTGGTGAATACATTTAGATACACATATTTTTTTTAATATTTTGAGTGGTCGTGCATCGAAAACAGACTCCGTGTGAGAAAGTTATGCTTGTTTTAGTGAACATTGTGTAAAATCGACTTTGAACTGCAAACATAGATACTATTCTAGGTTCAATGTAAATAACAATGATTCTATATTTCTATTATAGAGATTTATCATGAATCTTAGTATATGCAGGATAACTTTGTGATATTCATTATTCAAACGTATAGAATTAAAAATTTAGAGATTTCTTGATATTTGAAAGACACGTCATGATTTCAGCAAAGACATTATTACCTCATTGAGATGGTGAATTGGAAAGGTTTCTTGGCGACAAAGATCATTAAGACCTAGTTGCTCACGATGGATATTTAAATGTCTTAATCGATAAAATTATTCTTTTTACAAAAAAAAGTAAAGCCTTGGCATTGAGGTGGCATTATTGTTATGTTTTTGGTTCTACGTATATCAAATATGTCTTTGTTTTTATCGTACTAAGTTATTTCGTTAGAAACTTAGAATCATATATGGCGTTCATGTATTACGACTATTTTAGTATTTGCATTTTTTGTTGCCCTACTTTTTTTTCCGTCCTTCGCCACTGTTCGCAGGCAGAAAATACATAGTGGCATGCTTGTCACTTTAGCTATCCACTGACCTACGAGAACACACTGAATTGTAGAAAGTTCCCTTTTTATGTAGAAATAAGTTATAAATGATGGTTTGTATGGTTTTCAGTCAAGTTTTCGTCGCAAGTCCGATAGATCATTTCCTCTTAATTAAATTGTGGGAGCATCCCACTCTCTTGCAAGGTTCATAAGAGAACTGAGCGGACATGCAAATTGATGATCTACACGCACACATTGTTGTTTTCACAAATTTAAAATTTGCTCTTGGAGCTAAAAAATAGTTTGATATATGCACGTTCTTGGAATAAGATTGAGTTTATAAATATCGGTGTAAATAAGTGTCACATTCAATTTCCAAATCATTTTGGCTAGTCTCGGGTATATATCACGTTTGTGCTGATAATGGGATGAAATTAATGTGACAGTCCACACTCATATCTTCAACATTAATAAGAAAATATATCATGTCTCGCTATATTAAGTCTTGAAATGATATTGTCCAGATTGCTCCTGAATATGAGCATAAGCAAAATGTTCCACTAATCTAGGCCAAAACGACGATTGCCTATTGAATTAATAGTGTTGCTTATATTTTATCTTAGCTCTTCTAACATCTTGATGATTTTTTCGAGATACACCCTTTTGAAACGAGCAAGAATAAACCAAAGGTTGAGGACCTTTCTTTTCGGCGTGGAAAATCAGGTTAACTTCCGGCAGCAAAAGTCTCTCAGTAATTTTGTTTCAAACTGTATTTTTCTTTAGTATATTTTATGAAGGTAAAATCAGATACATGTGGATAGAATCAGGTAAATATACTCTTAAAATAATATCATGGGTTCCCTTGTGCTCCTTATTACCCATACGAGTCGTCGTCGGTGTTGGTTGGATGTCTCGTTGACCAAGACTTGTCTTGTGATCAAGGACACTAACGCAGCACAGCATTGTATGCATGTCCAAATCATTCCGTGTGTTAGGTCATTGTTATCATAGGAAATAAAGAGGATCAAAAAGGATAAGTAGATATAATCAATACAAAGAGCAGACATACCAACTACAAAATAAACAGGGATATAAATATTTTTAAGCAATTTGTCGACAATACAGTAGGAGAAAACGACATCAACCCATTTTGAAGCTGTAGATGCAGACACCAAACTAGTGTGGCCGCATGCAGCCGGCAATAGCCGGCAAAAAACTATGAACAAGTACACTCAATCGGTACTAATGAAGGACGCAAGTGTACTTGTTCGCAGTTGACGGAATGCGCTAGAGATCAATTATACATTATGAGCCTAGTTTTCTTCTCCCTCGGTCCTGTAATTTTGTTTTGTTTGATACATTCTCGATGCTATAGTCTTTCTTGTTGCTTGGTAGCCACAGAACCTGCACAATGTGAAAGATGCGAAGTTTTACCAAAACATTATTACTGTAATTTTTAGTTGCGAATAGTACGTAAAACCAGAAACACGCCTTGTGATCAAGGATGTCAACACGCATCCTTACAGTGTATGCATGTCCAAATCATTATGTGTTTTAAGGGAATACTTGTGTACTTACAGGCATGAGTGTGAATGTTTTTATCACCGTCCATTTTGCTTTAAGTCTCGGATAAAAGAAAGAGAGAGAAAGGAACTTTTAGATCATTGTTATTAGACAAATAACGGATTAAAGATAACAATATGCGATTACTAAAAAAAGTAGTAAACACACTAACTACAAAATACACATCGCTGAAAATTTCAAAATGACCATAACAATATCTTAACCGTATAAAAGAAAAGGAGAAGGACCAAACTTGTGTGGCCGCATGCAGACAGAGACATCAATAGCCGGCATGAAAAACCATGAACCTGTACACTCAATTGATACCATTCAAGGACACAAGTGTACTTGTTCGCAGTTCAAGAACTAGTAGAGATCAACTATATCTCAGAGCCTAGTTTTCTTCTCCCTCGGTCCTGTATTTGTTTTTTTGTTTGGTAAATTTTCAATTCTATAGTTTTTCTTGTTGCTTTCCATGAAAACATGCACATCACCGATCCTAAAATCAAAATGTGAAAGAAGTGCTGTTTAACGAAAACATTATTGGTACTGTAATTTTTAGTCTGTCGCGGTTAGATATGAAGTGCATGCAGTGGAAATGAGAACCATGCATGGGATATATATTGATCCAGCAAAGAGTAAGAAGGGTGGTTGAAGTTAAGGAGAACATCCGACAATTCCTCGGTTTCTACATTACCATGGACAATATATGACTCCAAAGGTTGATATTTAGGAGAATGACTCTTAAGATTGTTATCTCTTTTTTGATCATATGCATTTCAGATGTTCCCATGGCTTCATCGCCGCTACTCCACACTTTCTGTACCAGTACCTAGATGCTTATACGAATCTTTGTGCTTATCTGGGCATTGAGATTCTCATCCTCCAACTTCTTTTCATTACATCTTAATTAGATCCTTAATTAATCAGCTGAACTTTGCACATCACCGCGGGTAAAACAACAAAGGTGAAAGATTTGTACTGTAATGTTTAGCTCTGTTGCAGTTACATACGAATTGAAGGGCATGCCTTGGAGAGACGAGGATCCAAGGACTCGGAAAGATGACTGAAAAATCAAAGAGAAGTTGTGGAATTCCTCCTTTTCATCTTCTCATGGATATACAATATAGATGACTGAGAGGTTGTTATCCATCGTGCATGTCACCCGTTGTCTCCTTTTGTTGACGTGTATAAAGTAGATTGCCTAGCCCTTTCCATCAGTTCGGACTTTCGGTTCAAGTGGCTAGTGCATGAAGTTTAACATGGTATCAGAGTCTCAGGTCTCAAGTTCAAATCCTGGTTTTCACAATTTATTCTAAAAAAATCCCCGCAGCCTCTATCCGGCCTTCCGCTGCCTCTTTGTCTCTCTACACGTGTTGACTTGTCTTCTCGTCTTCCCGTCACACGTGAGTGGGGGTGTTGACGTGTATAAAGTAGATTGCCTAGCCCTTTCCATCAATTCGGACTTTGGCTAGTGCATGAAGCTTAACACCTTTTACCATATATATATGAGTGAATTTCAATATTCCATTGGCTTTATCGCCGCTTGTCCACACCTTCCGTACCCTGCAGTTGCTTCTACGAATGTTCGCAGTCATCAGGTATGGTATTGAGATTCTCTGATGCCGAAAAGGCAGGCAGCAGCTACTACAAAAGAATCTGCCCAGCAGCCATGCAAGCATGCGGCTGCAGGTATAATATACGTACTTTCTCAAAAGCAACTCATAGTCTAACATGTTTGTCACTTTTCAAAAGAAAAGTTTATGCAGCTAGCGCACTAGGGCATACTCGATTGTTTTCAAAAGAGAAATGATGATTTTGCTCACCAACATATTGGCTTGAATAAGAGAGCCGCCGCCTCTTGGCAGGGTGTAGGGCCGCGGGGGTATGCCTGTAGTACCCATATGCACACTAGGATTTAAATTTTGGTGCTCACATTTGCTCATGTATCGACACACTCGGGTAGAATTTTAGCGGGTTTGGTGACTTGATCTGAATTTCAGCGAGATCGCGTTGAAACCTATGATCCATATAGAAAGGGGCGAATTTACAAGGTAGGCTTCGACAGGCTTGTGCCTACCCACCATTTTTGGAAAGAAACCCTCAAATTTGTATGCCTCAACCATGCGCAAAGAACTATTAAGCTAAACCGAATCCCTTAAAAAGCTAAACCTTATGTGCGCGGTAGGTGTGTGATCAATTAATTGTGCATTGTAGATTGCACTGTTTTCCTTTTGAAACTATATTTTTGTTTGTTTTTAGAGTCTAGTTTATGTTTTCATATAGATTCACCACTGCGTACAGTTTTTTGTCGACCATTCATCTTAACTTCCTAACTCTAGCCGTCCATTACTCTGTCCTAACCTCACGAAGAACTTAATTTGAAATCATTTGGACTCTTGAACTTACTGTTTTGAAATTCACAACCGCAATTTCCTCTTCCAAAACAATAGCTATCTCATTTTCTTAATTCCGACGAGTTAATTTGAGATTCAACGAGCGAATACATGGAGCGGAGGAAGCGAGGTAATCAACGAGTTAATTACGGCTAAGGTCAGATCAGCTATTGCTAGAGACACCTGCTGGACAGGGGAAGAAATCGAATATGGGAAATGCAAATGGGATTTGGATGGATCGAGCCGAAGAGAGGCAGGGTTTGTAAGTATGAACTTAGCCGTCCGATCTCAATCCAATGGTGCAAAACGAATATACTTTGGTTAGTTGAATTCAAATTAGTCAACTATTAATCAATTAGATTAGACTCTCCCCGAAGAGAGGCACTAACTAATTGCTAGCTACCTAGGTGCTGGATAATCTCATGGTCAAACCGGGATATAGATCCGGAAACAAATATCGCAGCTCCCATGCGGAGTGTGTGGTGAGTCATGGTGCTTGAACCCAAAAGAGCACTAGGGACGAAGCAACACATGCATGTGGTAGTGCAGCCATGATTGGCTTTTGAGTTGGTTAACCATTTCTGAACCACGTAAGTACACTATAGCTACGTGTTGGCAGGACCCCATGCATGTCCATCTTAGGTGTCGATACCTGGAAATAGATCTTTCTAGGGTAGCTAGCTAACTTTTTGCATGCATTTCCAGATTGACCAGCACCGCATGCAGCCACAGCCCACATGCATGTATGCACTCGCGTGCACAAATGGAATAAGAAGTTGAGAACACACCTGTCCCTGTTTCTCTTTCTTTTGTGTGCCCACGTCGTCTTGCGAAGATCAGATCATCAAGGGGGCATCCCCTGCTTAAAAAATACCGCAAAACGTCAGTTCAGAAACAGATATGATAATAATATGAGTTAATTAAAGAAAACAATTCCGTTGAGCTGTCAGTAGCAGTACCACATAACTCCCATATAGTACAAGAAATCAGAAAATTGCCTTCATCGACAACATTTGATTTTGTAATATTATGTTTAATTTCCCGAGTTCAAGAAATAATGCACCAATTCATTTTTTCAGAAATGATAAGCCGGCGGGTTCATTTTTTCTTTTAGAAAAAAATAATACAGCCACGCTTTAGGCTGGAGGCTCGAGAGAAAGGTGCCTTTTTCTCTGGCCCCGAGCGATAGTTTGCTGCACCAACATGGCCAACGAAAATCCATGTCTACATACACGTGGGCGTCCCGGGCTTATCCCAGCCGTCCAACCGACATTGTGATTCGTGCTGCTGACTAACTCGGCCGCACACCCTCCGCTGTTGACCCGTCCGTTTAGTTGGAAAACCCCTGTCGCCTGCCGCTTTGCCTGGCATTTGCCTAGCTTCTGCCCAACGTCAGGCACGCTTAGACCCAGCCGATCCACCCTCATATGTACCATCGACGGGCTCGGGCGAGTAGAGCAAGAACAGCAGCGCCAAAATCCGCCGCCGCCACAGAACCTCCCGGCGCTGCAGTTCACCGCCGCCCCAGCACCTCCCGGCGCCGCCATCCACCGCCGCCCCAGCACATCCAGGCGCCGCAGTCCACCGCCGCCCCAGCACCTCCCGGTGAACTCCCGTTCCTGGACATGTCGACTGTTGGGGCGGGAGCGTGCTCGGCGTGCTCAAGCTAGGTCGATCTGGTGCCCCCCACCCCATTCTCGAATGTGCCTGTTGCGAGGACACGGTTTCGTTCTTGTGCAAGAAAGGGTCCAACTCTGGCAAAAGATTCCGGAGGTGCAGGCACCAGGTATTCCAATCTTTCTTTTTTTGCTAGCATTTTCTCTGCTTTGTTTTGGTGTTGTAAATTCTTGTTCGTGCTTTTGACACACACTTTTTTTCTGTGTTTCAGTGCTGCTTCACTTGGATCTGGGAGGAACAGCTTAGCAAGTATGTGAATGAAATGGTGATTCACAAGACAGCGGCGGAAATCCGAGTGTTGCGTGAGGCACTAGAAGCTGCCAGTAATCAAGTTCAGCACAAGGAGGACCAAATTCGAGCAAGGGATGAACAACTGGAGCTAGCCCTGGCGCAAATCGCCTCCTTGAAGACCACTGTGGAGGAAACCGGCGCTAGCTTGAACACCTTAAAGATGCTGTTCTGGGGATTGATTTTTCTGTTTGCTGTGGGTTTGTAGCCCTGATCCAAATGTAGTAGGCTGTTCCGTGTCTTTGATAGTGATATCATATTGGAGCTAGTCTTAGTCATTTTAATTGTTAACCATTTGTGACCAGACATGCTAATTTCAAGATGCTTGAGTGTCTAGATCTATGTTACTGCCAAAAGTTGTTCCTGTGTTACCAGGTGAATCCTTCTTTGTGAGCTTAATGAAGAAATTTGGCTTGGAACAATTTCTATCCTTGCAAACCAGATTATACAAATCTCAAATAATTTCTACAGAGATATCAAATTAAAATGTTGCCATGGAGATACATTGTAGTCTTAGTGCAGATTATTGTAAAATTTACATTTTGGATGCATGGAAATCTGGTCGATTTTTCCATCCCTTGCTACTGTCAAAAGCTTGCACCTGTGTTGCCAGGTGCATCCTTCTTTATGGGCTTTTATGAAATTTTTTGTGTATGGAGCATTTTCGATATTGACAAACCAGATTATACAATTTTGTCATCTCAAACAATTTTTGGCATGGAGATACATTGTTGCCTTAGTGCAGATCTGTCTAAAAAAATTGGACGTTTCTAAGAAAGTGTCATTCCATCTCAGTTCATTTTGATCACAATCCCTGTCTTGGTTAGGGAAACATGGTGCGCTTATTTCTGTGACATGAAACTAAAGACAGTACATGTCATTGACCCACTGTACAAGCATGAAGAGCATGGACGTTTCGATGAAATTCACAGTCCAAATGTCTGCAGTTTGAAGATAGCTTTATCAGAGTGTTTCAATGAATTTTTTGAAGGCTGGAAACCAAACATAGCAAACTTTGGGACATTACCGTTAGTGCATAATGCTGACAAGTAAGCTGGAGAATATGAATTCCATTATTGTTTTATTATTTCTTATGCCGTTGGGACATCATACGTCAAGATAGCTTTATCAGAGTGTTTTCATCCAGTGTATCGATTTGGAGTAAAAAATAACACCAGGGAATGGATCCAAGATTTGGGCCTGACAACGATTTTGGATACCAGCTTTTAACCTTTGATTTTATTTCTTTTTTGAAATGGCAACGATTCACATGTTATTGATCATGTTTGTGATCCAGTTAGTACACTGTATCCTAAAGAACTATCTTTGTAGCACCAGATTGTTTCAGATTTCAAGTTTGCCACTGTGGTTTTATAATTTGGATGTTAAACCCGTACAACATGAGTATGGTTGGTAAGGCTAATTTGCCATTATTTTAGAAATTTAACACCGGAAACTTGTCTGCTATCAAAGAAATGTTGTTAAAAACAACACATCTAAATCTAGTTCTTTTTGAAGAAAAATGGGGTGGTCTGAAGAAAAACTTCTATTTTCAACTGCACCCGGTACACTTCAATATTTCGAGCTTGCGATACAGCATGGTCCCTACTCAGTACTGACCAAAAAAAGAAGATGCCCGTGTACACCTCCAGGGTATAGAGGGAAGGGGGATGCACATGTGCATCCTGACCAAAAAAAGAAGTTGATAGTGTACACCTCCATGGTATAGAGGAACGGGGATGCACATTTCGAAGGCTAGCAGGGATGTGCTACTCAGGTGAACTAGGACCACAATGGCTAGCAGGGATTCTTACTGTTTTGGTTATTTGTATATTCATGTTTAATGTTCTTTGACAATGTTCAACAATATATGCTTTTGTTTCAAATAATGCATGGATTTGATAGTGTTAAATTGAAAATATGGACATGTACACCTCCGTCCCCCTAATGGACTGATTATGAACAAAGTACATTTAGAGAGGCACTTGGGCATATTTCGGTACTTACCCAACAGAAAGGTGGAGGGCCAGGCGGAAATCGGCGTGAATCTCCAACAAATGAGCGGCCAGGATAAGCCCGGGACGGCCACGCCTATGTAGAATCACTGCGTTGCATGGCCAAAGGGACCTTTCCCTCCAGTCTCAGGAAGGTCACTTATCACACTTTTAGTCTAGTTAACTTTTGTGTTGTATATTATTTTGTTGTGTTACTGCGGAAATTCAATTCGGCTCCCGGGTGCGTATGCTCCCCCTACCAGTTCCATCTTAAAACAAAGAATCATTTATATTATTGCACTACTGAGTAGTTAAGCACTTAGATCTTGATTCAAAAGTTGGAAGATAAGATTCAATATTGGCACCAAACCACTTACTATATGAATAGGTAAACACTATATATCAGCGTCCGATTAATTAGAAGCCAAACATCGGACCTCCCAAACGCCGTTGATCGTTTTCTCAATCAAACGATTAGTATTTGGTTCCATTTTTTTCCCATTACTCACCGGTCAACGCCCCCCTAATCCAGAGCTCGGAAACTGCTCCTCCTAATTCACCGTACAGACCTCACCGTTCCCCTCCGATCTGCTCCACCTCATGGCCTCACCTCGCCGTCGCCGCTCCACTCTCCTCCCCCGCACCGTCCCTAGCCTCGACTTGCTCTGCTTCCTCCGCTAGCGCCACGCACAATGCTATACCAACTCGCATCGAATCTTCCACAGCGTCCATCCTCCACCTCAGTAGCTCGTGCGCCGGAAGGGGTGAAGCTCTGATGCAGACGCTGGCAGGGCAGAACTAACCCGGCGGTCACCGGAAGTAGGGATCAAATGCGCTTGGATGGCCGCTTCCTCCAAATCAGTGGGACATTGGCTCATTCCACCCTCACGGGAAGCCTCTCAATCCCTCCGACAACAACACTATTCGGTGGCAAGGTAATACTGGAAACTAAAGTAAGTTCCAATATGTACATTTTATGTGCATTTGTTCAAATCAATTTTTCCAGTCGATTCCACATGTACGTGGTCTCATGCTAGGTTCTAGATCTTTGTACATTAACATTGCAAAGTTCATGTTTTAGAAGCAATATTTTTTGCTTCCATGTACTGCTTCGTGTATACCATGTTTCACAAAAATTATACACTGATGATATTGATAGTATTGGGTACATATCGAGATAAATTGGTGGAAACCATTGTATATTGAACTTTTAAAATATGTCTGCTTCTACAAAGATTTTAACATGCTGCATACAAACACATTGGATGCTTCTTTTTTTTGTGCTTCCAATTTACTATTCATGTGTTTCCTTACTTCTGAGTGTTTGCTTCTACATAGTTTTCTACAATCTCACGCATCAACATGCTTCCAATATCTTTTGCAGCAGATATCTCCAAAATGTGCATGGATGCAAAGGCTGCAAAGGATGCTGAACTATATATGCTTTCAACACATATGAGTTATGTCCAGATAGACTAATTTCGTGCTTTGAAATATCTATACTTCCATAGTTTCATTACAGATTGGTTGTATAGAGATGACACTAATTGCTTCCTTAGAAATTTCCATGCATGGTTCAGACTTTGAATACTTCCATGTTTCCAATACAGATGATTTATGTTGATATGGCACTAATTTGCTGCTATGAAATGCAATGCTTCCATAATGTTCCATCTATTTGGTTCATTATTGTTAGGTAGTCACCACCCTCTTGGTTTTAATTTTTAATATAGTCAAATTGCTTGTACATGACAAAATTATGCACCCACATGTTAGCATCAAACATTGCTACTTTCCATTCTCAGGTTTCTATGCTTCTACATCGTACTAGTTATGTTGAGATAACATTAAATTGATGCTTCCAAAGCATGTATGTGTTTTGCCCTGAAAGTTTGCATAAACATAACCATGCTTCTATGTTTTTGCACTTATTTTAATAGTCAATACATTGTATAATAAAATTTCTTTCATGCTTCCCACATTGTCATACATGTTGCTCATGATTCATGTCTCAGAATATACTGCAATGCATGGCTGAGATATATCGGCTTCGATGAAGTCGACGGTGAGAATGCCAAATTTGAGGTTATGATGGTCAATGTTTCCCGATCGAAGCTCCACCGCTGGGACGAGAGCTCGTCATCAACACGAAGATAATGCCGCCTTGAGATGTGCCAAAGGCAGTGACTTGATGGTTGAATGATGTACAGATGTCGGAAGGAAACAATTACCAATTTGGTTGAAGCATGCATTTAGTTTAACTTGTTTGTCTACAGAAGTACTGTTTTTTTACGGAAAGAATAGTTTGTCCATGGAAGCAAACTGAGCACATTTATATTTTTGCTGGAAACACACTCCTAATTTATTTGAAGGATGCTACGGTGGGTAGATATTTTTTTACGAAAAGGTGTTATCTAAACAATATTTTGAGTTGTAAAACAACTTGTTAAATTATAAAAATATTTCTATCAAGTCATACCAAGTTATATTTATGGTGGAAGCATATGTGTTTGTGTACACAAGAAGTTTCAGTTCACTACAAGCAATGACTATCACGTGGAAGCAAATGCAGTCAAAGTAGCAGCACACTTTCATAAACATTGGAAATGAAGTTTAAATTGGTAAAACGAACCGCATGGTAGAACACTCATTTTGGAAGCAAAGTGGAAAAGGAAGCATAATTTGGAAGTAATTATGGAAACAAACGGGGGCTTAAATAGGGAGCTAATCCCCCGTGAATTAGATATGACGTCATGAATGCAAGCAGTTACGGAAATAGAACAGAATTAGCGTCCTTGGTTAAACGTCATCCCACGCCCGGACGCTCCAGATGAAATGAATCCTACGGCTAAGCAATGGTCCGATGGGAAGCTGAGATGAGATGCCAATTTCTAGTGGCTCCCGAATGAATATACATGTAAAACATACATGTATTAACTATCAAGATATCAAACTAGAATTCAATCTCTTGGCTGGAAAAAACCAATTGTCTTCAACATGTGTCATGTGGTCATTAGTACAATATTGAAAACCTAACTGATGCTATGACATATTTAGTATTTAAGTTCATGCTTTGTTGACACTAGCAAAGTTAAGATCAACATAACACATAATCTCTCCGTCCAAAAACAAGAATACAAGCCATTAAATTACACATGATAATAGTTACCATTAACATAATAAATACAAGTCATTAAAGTACACATGGTAACAGTTTATACTATTTGGAGGAGCATCTCACAAATCCCTTAATTAAATACTATACATAGTGTTGCATACTGACATGCTTATTAAGCGGACGCAAGTAAATATCACTTGATTAAAGATAAAAAATTCCACGGTCATATCGTTTAAGCTTATTGTGTCGGGTTAACCGACAAGAAAGCAATCAGAGAAAAAAAAACTTTCTTCCTAAGTTGGAGAGAAATGTACCTTACCTTCCTCTCCAGCCCAGAGCGATAGGTCCCTTCGCCCATGTTGGATCATCCGTGCAGCTGCCTTTCTCCCTAGGCTAGAGATAAAGGTACATTTCTCACTAGCCTAGAGCGTGTTTGTATTTTTTTTTGAGAAAACTGAATCAGTGTATTATTTTTGAAATTCAAGAATTGGAAAATGATACTCCCTTTGATATAAATTAATTGTCACGGATTTAAGTAAATGATGCATAGATCTGTTCAGATTCATTGAACTTGCAACAACTAATTTGAATCACATGTAATATTAAAAATATAGACAGACATTAGGCGCGTGAGTATAGCTTATGGTAAATTGGTAACAACTTAACCGCCGACCGATCAACGACTTCGCCCGTGCGTGCTGATGAATTCTGGGAACACAAAAAGATGGTTGAACCTGCCTCGCTGATGCCATGCGTCGCTGTTGGGGCCAGGGGCATCGGCGTATGATTTTGAGATGGGTGTCGAGCTCGATGATGTTGGTGTTGTGGGAGTCAACTTGAACGCATCTACCATCATCACCATGTCAGGGTCGCTGTCGAGCATCACCTGTAGAGTAGCCGACGAAATCCGGTCAGTAGAGGCGGCATCGGTAAAATGTGGAATTGAAAGTTTCATGTTTGTCAATATCTTCCTACCTTTTTTCCAAGCGTGATGGTAGATCAACGGTTGACGACGGGCCTACCCTATTCCTAGCTTGGAATTTTTGATAGCCTCAATTCCCTCAAACGGTTAAACCTTTTCACCCCTACGCAAGTGTGAGATGTTACATCCTTTTTATGCATCTTGGACTTGATCCCAGTGATATTAATCTTTAGGAAGAGTATTTGAGATGGAATCTCGTCACCTCACCTCTAAAACCTGCAGATCTTCAGCGGCTTGATTTAGAGGATCGAGAACAACACCAACATCTTTGTAAACTGCCATAATAACGGAAGGAGCATCAAGCAAGAGGGCGTAAAGTTAGAAGCTAGCTATGTTTATCAATTCATCTTCGGTGGACATGAGCTAGCTAAATGCAAATATAGCATGTCCTCTACGTGACACAAAATTTGTGATTTTGTGTTCTGGGCATTCATGTAATCGCTGTGAGATGGACCTGGTGATGTTGGTTTTACTTGGCTCGCATTTTCTCTTTGAGGAAAGGACATTAGCAGCTAGGTTTCCTTTCCATGGATTTTGTACACAAATAAGTTTTGTGTCGGCCAGGTGCATCTTTTTATTATGTAGAAATTGAAAAGTTGCTGAAATTTTCTTAAAAAAGCCAAGTAAATTCTTTTTTTTTTTGTTTAAAGGTGACATAGCCTCTGAGCTACCTAAGGATCAAACTGATAAAAACAATGTGATTCTCAGTTATTGATTTGCCGTAGGACTAGTGAGTTCATTTCACTGCCACCTGCCAAGTGTCTTATAAAGACTTAAAGAGAAAGACTACCCCCAAGGAAAATATGAACAGGCTATTCCTCATTTTCTTTCTCTGCGTTAGAAATATCTAATCCAAGTTTCCGTGCATTATTTTTTATGATAGTGTATACCATGCATGGATTTGTCTGAATTTGATGGGAATAGGAATAGAAGGCACCAGAAATTGCCAATGAACAGGCGGTACTGCAGTATCTACATGTCTCTCCCAATAAACTTGGTGTATTTCCCTCCTACTCTAATGCTTCGGCTATTCTCCGTCAGCCACCTCCCTCTACCAATCATCAATTAATATTTGCCCGGCTATAGGACACGCCATGCTCTCGCACCGTTTGGTGTGACCAATCTAGTAATTCTTCCTTGCTTGGCTAATGGAAAGACAAAGAAGGCAGCATCCGTAGGGAGTCCTCTTTGGCTATGGACTGGATGAGGTTGTGATTTTCGTTGTCCAGGTGCAATCCATGACGATACTATTGTTGGATCCGTCTTTAGCTAGCTTCTTCAGGCTCCGTTGCTGCTCGCACATGAGGGTCTCCACGACCTCAAGTTGTTCTTAGTGTTGTATCCGTTGATGTACTTGTTTGTTTAATGCTTTATAAGTTGTTCTTCAGCACCTTTATATCAATCGTAAGAAACTTTATTAATTTAATATTAGGCACTTCTGCCTTCTTTTAACGAAAATATCTTGCTTAACATAAGGGCATTTCCAGCGGCGCGACACATTTCGGACACCCAAAATGTCCGCGGGCGTCCGTTTGCGTCGTCTGGCGGACGCGGAAATGGTCGCGCGTCCGTTTGCGTCTGGGGTTGGCTCCAGCGGGGCGACGCATTTTCGGCCCAGGCCGGAATTCAAAAAAGAGGAAATAGCGTCAACTTTGCACGAAATTTTACAGCCGCAAATTGAGGGCTGAAACAAGTTCATCACACTTTGCAGATGGTACGGCGCAAAGTGGAGTCCAAAAGGGCACAACAAGGCCTGAACAGCAATAAAAATGTCCAAAAGGAGGCCAATGTGCTAGGCGCATGGCGCCGGCGATCAGGCGTCTCGAGCGCGGATTTCGGCGCGCCTCTTCATGAACCAGGCCCTGGTGTCGTCGTCGACGCTGCTCAAGTCGGCTAGCATGATCCTAGTGTCCTCTGCAAGGATCTTGGCCTTGGCGTCCATCCTCCTAGCCTCGCCGTCAAGCAATTTGGCCTCGGCGTCTACCTTTTGGACCTCAATTACCTCTTTCGCGAAGTTGTGGTAGATGGCAGTTGCGGCCTCTTTTTCCAGACGCCTCTTCTCGTCCTTAACAGCCAAGGCGGCACGATTGTCGGCCATCAACTTCTCCATGCTCTGGGTGAACGCAATGGCCTGCGCCTCCCGTACTAGATCGACCTTGGTAGTCTTATGGCCTCAGGGACGAGGTGGAAGGGCTGGACGGCCTTGATCGTCGTCTTCGCCGTCGAGGTTGATCGTTGTCCCATTCCTCACAGATTCGTTGTTGTACGCAAAGCTTGTCATCCACTTGTTGGCGTCCTTGAGCACGTCCCAGCAATGGACCATATGGAAGCCCTTCTTATGCATCGCCCTGAACTTCTCCAAGGCGCGGGATACCTGCAATCATAGCCGCCAATGATGTACATACAATGATGCAAATTGTGTAGAATGATGATGGCTGTATCGTGTTTACCACTGTCATGACGCCAGCGCCGCTTACGGGGTTGTTAATAGCATGTTCGACCGCAGAGCAGAACTTGCTTATCTTTTGTTTGATGTAGTTCCATCTTTTTCGGAGGGACTCTTCCGTCCAAGGGCTTGTGATATGGTAGGGTGGGTGCATCTTGGTCTCGTTGTACTGCTGCAAGACCTTGGCCTAATAGACCTTGCCCTTTTGCTACGTGCCATTAATACAATCATGGCTCGTTGCCAGCCCGTGGCTTCGCACAAACACTTATCCTCGTCGTCGACGAAGCCTTGTGTCCTGCGGCTCTCCCCCTTCTTCTTCGTAGCAATGTCAGGCTGTGTTGGCGCGTCGTCGAAGTCGTCGACGGACACGGGTGTTGGCTGCGTCTGCTGGGTGGCGAACAGCCGTGCGGTTTCGATGTCCTCCGCATCTTGCGTTGCTGCCCAGTCATCATGCGGGCCTGTCCCGGCCCGATCACCGCAAACGAAGCCGCCGCCGTAGATAATTTCCTGGATGTCTGACTCATGGCGGTCCTTCCAATAGTCCTACGAATGATCGGACATCAGACGCATGATACACGACACTCGCACACATTGACAGAGCTCACGTATCGGGTCGTCCATCGTCGGGGCAGGCGGCGCCATTTCAACGAACATGATGTGGGGATGTGTCATGCTCTCCTCCGGCACCTAGCGCGTCTTCTGTGTCGCGCCCAGGCAGGAGTCACCGCTTCTAGGCGTCCGGTTGAGGTCGGGAACCGCCGCCCCGTTGAACTGCTCTGCCGCCCCAGTCAACTTCACCGGCGGCAGGCCGGAGGTGAACCGTGTTGGAGATATGCCCAAGAGGCAATAATAAATTGGTTATTATATATCTTTGTGTTTATGATAAATGTTTATATACCATGCTATAATTGTATTAACCGAAACATTGATACATGTGTGTTATGTAAACAACAAGAAGTCCCTAGTAAGCCTCTTGTATAACTAGCTTGTTGATTAATAGATGATCATCGCTTCATGATCATGAACATTGGATGTTATTAATGACATGGTTATATCATTGTGAGAATGATGTAATGGACACACCCAATTAAGCGTAGCATAAGATCACGTCATTAAGTTCATTTGCTATAAGCTTTCGATACATAGTTACCTAGTCCTTTCGACCATGAGATCATGTAAATCACTTATGGCGGAAGGGTACTTTGATTACATCAAATGCCACTGCGTAAATGGGTGGTTATAAAGGTGGGATTAGGTATTCGGAAAGTATGAGTTGAGGCATATGGATCAACAGTGGGATTTGTCCATCTCGATGACGGATAGATATACTCTGGGCCCTCTCGGTGGAATGTCGTCTAAATGTCTTGCAAGCATATGAATGGTTCATAAGAGACCACATACCACGGTACGAGTAAAGAGTACTTGTCAGGAGACGAGGTTGAACAAGGTATCGAGATACCGATGATCAAACCTCGGACAAGTAAAATATCGCGTGACAAAGGGAATCGGTATCGTATGTTAATGGTTCAATCGATCACTAAGTCATCGTTGAATATGTGGGAGCCATTATGGATCTCCAGATCCCGCTATTGGTTATTGGTCGAAGAGAAGTCTCAACCATGTCTGCATAGTTCGCGAACCGTAGGGTGACACACTTAAGGTTTGATGTCGTTTGAGTAGATATGGAATATGGAATGGAGTTCCGGAATGGTCCGGAGAATAAGATTCATATATAGGAAGTCATATTCCAAGTTTGGAAATGATCCGGTGCATTTATGGAAGGTTCTAGAAGGTTCTAGAAAAGTCCGGAAGAAACGCACTATGGAAGGTGGAGTCCCGAGTGGACTCCACATGCTAGGCCGGCCAACCCTAAGGGGTGGAGTCCTAGGTGGACTCCACCAATGGTGGCCGGCCACCCCACCTCAGGGAAAGGTGGGAGTCCCACCTTGAGTAGGACTCCCCCCTTTAGTAGGTTTCCCACCAAAGGTAGGTTTGGTGTTGGGGTCTTATTCGAAGACTTGGGAGACAAGGTTTGGGGATTCCACCTATATAAGGAGGGGCAAGGGGAGGGGGCCGGCAAACCCAAGTCCACTAGTTGGCCGCACCCCCAAGGCCGGCGCCCCAAAACCCTAGCCTCTCCCCAAACCCTAGCCGCCTCCTCCTCCACCGCAACTCCCGCAGCGCATAGGCGAAGTCCTGCCGGAGTTCTCCACCACCACCGCCACCACGCCGTCGTGCTGCCGGGATTCCGAGGAGGATCTACTACTTCCGCTGCCCGCTGGAACGGGGAGAAGGACGTCGTCTTCATCAACACCGAAAGTGTGACCGAGTACGGAGGTGCTGCCCGATTGTGGCACCGTCAAGATCAAGATCTTCTACGCGCTTTTGCAAGCGGCAAGTGATCGACTACATCCACCCCGAGATCTAATCTCGTTAAGCTTTGCGAATCTTCGAGGGTTAGTCTCATCATCTCCTCGTTGCTACCGTCTACTAGATTAGATCTTGGCTTCTGTTTCGTTCTCGCGGTAGGAAATTTTTTGTTTTCTATGCTACGAATCCCATCAGTGGTATCAGAGCCGTGTCTATGCATAGATTGGTTGCACGAGTAGAACACAATTGTTTTGTGGGCGTTGATGCTTTTGTTGTCTTTAGTTCGTGTACTTTGCATCTTGCGGCATAGTGGGATGAAGCGGCTCGGGCTAACTTTACATGACCGCGTTCATGAGACTTGCTCCACGTTCGACATGCAACTTGTATTGCATAAGTGGATTTGCGGGTGTCTGTCTCTCCCACTATAGTGAAGATCCAATTTACTCTTTCTATTGATAACACTAGTATCACCGTTGTGGTTCATGTTCGTAGGTAGATTGGATCTTATGCGAAAACCCTAAACCACGTAAAATATGCAAACCAAATTAGAACTGTCTAACTTGTTTTTGCAGGGTTTGGTGATGTGATATGGCCATAATGTGATGATGAATATGTATGAGATGATCATTATTGTATTGTGGCAACCGGCAGGAGCCTTATGGTTGTCTTTAAATTTCATGTTGAGTAGTATTTCAAAGTAGTTGTAATAGTTGCTACATGGAGGACAATCATGAAGACGGCGCCATTGACCTTGGTGCTACGCCGACGATGATGGCGATCATGCCCATTGATGATGGAGGATCATGTCCGTGCTTTGGAGATGAAGAAAAGGCGCAAAGACAAAAGGGCCATATCATATCACATATGAATTGCATGTGATGTTAATCCTTTTATGCATCTTATATTGCTTAGATTGCGACGGTAGCATTATAAGATGATCCCTCTCACTAAATATCAAGATAATAAAGTGTTCATCCTTAGTATGCACCGTTGCTAAGACTTGTCATTTCGAAGCATCTCGTGATGATCGGGTGTGATAGATTCTACATGTGCATACAACGGGTACAAGCCAGTTTTGTACACGCGGGTACTAAGGTTGCCTTGACGAGCTAGCATGTACAGACATGGTCTCGGAACACGGGATACCGAAAGGTAGAGCATGAGTCATATGAATGATATGATGAACACTTGGGTGTTCGCCATTGAAATTACATCTTGTTCGTGATGATCGGACTTGGTGTGGTGGATTTGGTTCGTGTGATCACTAAGACAATGCGAGGGATATTGTTTTGAGTGGGAGTTCACCTAGTTTTAATTTTGTTAAATTAAAATTTGAACTCAATTTATCATAAACTTAGTCTAAACTATTGCAAATATATGTTGTAGATCATGGCGTCCCCATCAATCAAGTTTAACCAGTTCCTAGAGAAAGAAAAGTTTAAAAGCAATGGTAGCAACTTCACCGACTGGTTCCGTCATGTGAGGATCTTCCTCAATGGCGGAAATCTGCAATATGTGCTTGATGCACCGCTAGGTTCCCCACCACCTCCTGCAGTATCCGAGGAAGAAAAGAATGTTTTCGAGACTCGGGCTAAAGTGTACTCTCAAGTTCAGTGTGCCATCCTATGCAGCCTAGAGGCAGAGCTCCAATACCGTTTTGAGCACCACGACCCTTGTGATATGATGCGTGAGCTCAAAGTTATCTTTGAAACTCATGCGGCCGTGGAGAGCTATGAGGCCTCGAAGCAGTTCTTTGACTGCATGATGGAAGAGGGCAGCTCCATTAGTGAGCACGTGTTCGCTATGTCCGGACACGCGAGGAAGCTCAGTGACTTGGGGATTGTGATCCCTAACCAGCTGGGTATTCATCGTGTTCTCCAATCACCGCCACCAAGTTACAAGAACTTCGTGATGAACTACAATATGCAGAACATGAACAAGGAGTTACCTGAACTCTTCTCCATGCTGAAATCTGCTGAGGTTGAGATACAGAAAGAGCACCAAGTGTTGATGGTCAATAAGACCACCAAGTTCAAGAAGCAGGGCAAACCTAAGAAGGACCTCAAGAAGGGTGGCAAGAAAGCTGCCGCGCTCCCGAGAAGCCTAAGGGTGGCCCTAAACACGATACTTGACTCGCTATTACTCGCAATGGGAAGGGGCACCGGAAGCGGAATTGCCCCAAGTACTTGGCCGATCCGAAGAGCGGCCTTGTCAAGAAGAAGAAAGGTATATCCGATATACATGTTATAGATGTTTATCTCACTGGTTCTCGTACTAGTGCACCGGGTATTTGATACCGGTTCGGTTGCTCACATTTGTAACTCGAAACAGGAACTACGGAATAAACGAAGCCTAGCGAGGGATGAAGTGACGATGCGCGTTGGAAATGGATCCAAGGTCGATGTGATCGCTGTCGGCACGCTCCCTCTACATCTATGATACGCGTACAGCACGCGTCCGTTGGGAACCCCAAGAGGAAGGTGTGATGCGTACAGCGGCAAGTTTCCCTCAGTATGAAACCAAAGTTATCGAACCAGTAGGAGCCAAGAAGCACGTTGAAGGTTGATGGCGGCGGGATGTAGTGCGGCGCAACACCGGAGATTCCGGCGCCAACGTGGAACCTGCACAACACAACCAAAGTACTTTGCCCCAACGAAACGAGTGAGGTTGTCAATCTCACCGGCTTGCTGTAACAAAGGATTAACCGTATTGTGTGGAAGATGATTGTTTGCAGAGAAAATAGTACAACAAGTATTGCAGTAGATTGTATTTCAGTAAAGAGAATTGGACCGGGGTCCACGAGTTCACTAGAGGTGTCTCTCCCATAAGATAAACGAGCATGTTGGGTGAACAAATTACGGTTGGGCAATTGACAAATAGAGAGGGCATGACCATGCACATACATATTATGATGAGTATTGTGAGATTTAATTGGGCATTACGACAAAGTACATAGACCGCCATCCAACCGCATCTATGCCTAAAAAGTCCACCTTCGGAGTTATCATCCGAACCCCTCCGGTATTAAGTTGCTAACAACGAGACAATTGCATTAAGTATTGCGCGTAATGTAATCAGTGACTACATCCTTGAACATAGCACCAATGTTTTATCCCTAGTGGCAACGAGCACATCCATAACCTTAGAGGTTCTTGTCACCCCTCCGGATTCACGGAGACATGAACCCACTATCGAGCATAAATACTCCCTCTTGGAGTTACTAGCATCAACTTGGCCGGAGCATCTACTAATAACGGAGAGCATGCAAGATCATAAACAACACATAGACATAACTTTGATAATCAACATAACAAGTATTCTCTATTCATCGGATCCCAACAAACGCAACATATAGAATTACGGATAGATGATCTTGATCATGTTAGGCAGCTCACAAGATCCGACAATGAAGCACAATGGGGAGAAGACAACCATCTAGCTACAGCTATGGACCCATAGTCCAGGGGTAGACTACTCACACATCACTCCGGAGGCGACCATGGCGGCGTAGAGTCCTCCGGGAGATGAATCCCCTCTCCGGCGAGGTGCCGGAGGCGATCTCCTGGATCCCCGAGATGGGATCGGCGGCGGCGGCGTCTCGCATAGGTTTTCCGTATCGTGGCTCTCGGTGCGGGGGTTTCGCGACGGAGGCTATTTGTAGGCGGAAGGGCAGGTCAAGAGGCGGCACGAGGGCCCCACACCACGGGGCCGCGCGGCCAAGGGGGGGCGCGCCGCCCTAGGGTGTGGCCCCCTCGTGGCCCCTCTTCGTCTCCTCTTCGGACTTCGGAAGCTTCGTGGCAAAATAGGACCACGGGCGTTGATTTCGTCCAATTCCGAGAATATTTCGTTACTAGGATTTCCGAAACCAAAAACAGCAGTAAAACGACAAGCGGCACTTCGGCATCTTGTTAATAGGTTAGTTCCGGAAAATGCACGAATATGACATAAAGTGTGCATAAAATATGTAGATAACATCAATAATGTGGCATGGAACATAAGAAATTATCGATACGTTGGAGACGTATCAGCATCCCTAAGCTTAGTTCTCGCTCGTCTCGAGCGAGGTAAAATGATAACACGGATAATTTCCGGAGTGACATGCCATCATAATCTTGATCATACTATTTGTAAAGCATATGTAGTGAATGCAGCGATCAAAACAATGTATATGACATGAGTAAACAAGTGAATCATAAAGCAAAGACTTTTCATGAATAGCACTTCAAGACAAGCATCAATAAGTCTTGCATAAGAGTTAACTCATAAAGCAATAATTCATAGTAAAGGCATTGAAGCAACACAAAAGAAGATTAAGTTTCAGCGGTTGCTTTCAACTTGTAACATGTATATCTCATGGATATTGTCAACATAGAGTAATATAATAAGTGCAATAAGCAAGTATGTAGGAATCAATGCACGAGTTCACACAAGTGTTTGCTTCTTGAGGTGGAGAGAAATAGGTGAACTGACTCAACAATAAAGTAAAAGAATGGTCCTCCATAGAGGAAAAGCATCGATTGCTATATTTGTGCTAGAGCTTTGATTTTGGAAACATGAAACAATTTTGTCAACGGTAGTAATAAAGCATATGTATCATGTAAATTATATCTTACAAGTTGCAAGCCTCATGCATAGTATACTAATAGTGCCCGCACCTTGTCCTAATTAGCTTGGACTACCGGATCATCACAATGCACATGTTTTAACCAAGTGTCACAAAGGGGTACCTCTATGCCGCTCGTACAAAGGTCTAAGGAGAAAGCTCGCATTGGATTTCTCGCTATTGATTATTCTCAACTTAGACATCCATCACAGGGACAACATAGACAACAGATGATGGACTCCTCTTTTATGCATAAGCATGTAACAACAATTAATAATTTTCTCATTTGAGATTGAGGATATTTGTCCAAAACTGAAACTTCCACCATGGATCATGGCTTTAGTTAGCGGCCCAATGTTCTTCTCTAACAATATGCATGCTTAACCATAAGGTGGTAGATCGCTCTTACTTCGGACAAGACGAACATGCATAGCAACTCACATGAAATTCAACAAGAGTAGTTGATGGCGTCCCAGGTGAACATGGTTATCGCACAACAAGCAACTTAATAAGAGATAAAGTGCATAATTACATATTCAATACCACAATAGTTTTTAAGCTATTTGTCCCATGAGCTATATATTGTAAGGCGAATGATGGAATTTTAAAGGTAGCACTCAAGCAATTTACTTTGGAATGGCGGAAAAATACCATGTAGTAGGTAGGTATGGTGGACACAAATGGCATAGTGGTTGGCTCAAGTATTTTGGATGCATGAGAAGTATTCCCTCTCGATACAAGGTTTAGGCTAGCAAGGTTTATTTGAAACAAACACAAGGATGAACCGGTGCAGCAAAACTCACATAAAAGACATATTGAAAACATTATAAGACTCTACACCGTCTTCCTTGTTGTTCAAACTCAATACTAGAAATTATCTAGACCTTAGAGAAACCAAATATGCAAACCAAATTTTAGCATGCTCTATGTATTTCTTCATTAATAGGTGCAAAGCATATGATGCAATAGCTTAAACATGAGCACAACAATTGCCAAGTATCACATTACCCAAGACATTTATAGCAATTACTACATGTATCTT
>NC_061512.1:4142562-4168635 GCF_022539505.1 Lolium rigidum | reverse complement strand
GAAGCTTCGTGCAAAAATAGGACCCCGGGCGAAAGTTTCGTCCAATTCCGAGAATATTTCTTTACTAGGATTTCGAAACCAAAAACAGCAGAAAACAACGAATCGGCTCTTCGGCATCTTGTTAATAGGTTAGTTCCAGAAAATACATAAATATGACATAAAGTGTGCATAAAACATGTAGGTATCATCAATAAAGTAGCATGGAACATAAGAAATTATCGATACGTTGGAGACGTATCATTAAGCAAGGTCACTTGGTGTCAAACTAAATTTAATAAAAGTTTTTGTTGGTTCCAAAATTTGGAAATTGGAAAAGTTCTCTTTCTTTATTTTTAAATTTTTGGGATGTTACATATGCCCACCCCTGGAAGCAACCCTAGCTAGCCTAGTCCCTCCTCTCCCTCACTCCCTCTCGGTGGACACCAAGAAGCGGACAGCAGCGACGAGACAACTCCAGCTCCTTAGAACGCGCCAGGGAAGTGTCCTATCACTCCTCTCTCCCGTGTGCTTGCTCCCGAGGCAAAGCCCCCCTCACTTTGGCTCGCACGAGCTCGCCCACCCGGTGGTCACCGCGTGGGGACAGCCGCTGGCTCCCTTCTCTCTGCTGCTCGTGCACACGACGCAACATGTCATCGAAGCTCGCAGCATCCCTCTGATCCCCCTGGACAACCCTATGGCCACCCTTTCTCATTCCCCATCGCTGGCACCCGCTCGTCACCCACCAATGGTGATCGTGCACGCCGCCGTGGCCACGGCCACGTCGGATTACCTCACCACTCGACCTGGTCGCTCCCGCCCGTCAGATACCCTTGCCACAGCACGCCACCACCTCGGAGACGCACGCAGTGACAGCCTCGACCCACCCGTGAACGCTGTCGCCGGCGCCGCGTCCTGTCGATCTGGAAAACACCATGCTGGCGGCCAAACCACCGAGCTGTCTCGCTCGCTCTCTCGCTGCAGACGACGCGCGCATGTGTCCAAGGCGTGGCACCATCGATCAGCCACGTAGCCATGCCGCCCAGCTCGTCCAATCCACGGCTGCCTCCCTCCCTCTCTCCCGTACACGCGCTCAGTCCACCGTGCACCGGTGTCGTCCCTTTAAGAGCGCCAGACCTCCTTCGCTCGAGCCCATTCGCCACCAGACACCTCGTGAACCATAACGTCACCTCCCCCGCGGAGAGGAGCTCCACTCCCCTCTGCAGCCCGTGCTCGAGCTCGACGTCCGCCAGACCCCGGTGAAGGTTGACGTCGCAGGACGCCACCATTCCTCCTCTACCCTAGCTCTCTGGAAGCCCCTCTGCCCCCTGTATCTAACGCGGATACCCTTGCTTCTCAGGTGTGCTCGCCGGCGACGCTAGGGCGAACAACGTTTCTGCCGACGTCGACATCCGCCAGAAAAAGGATATTTGTTTTCTCCGCCGCGACCACCGCTCGACGGAGCTCTCTCCGCCGCTTCTAACGTGCCCGGCCCCGACGTCATCTGCACCCCGTGGTGAGCACGCTAGTCCTCGCAGTAGCTAGGGTTTCCGTCGCGGTATGTGTCCGGGTCGCGAGGTAGGCGGGGACAGGGCCACCGTTGGATTCTAATCCAACCGGTGCATGCGCCCTGGCGCCCTGGCCCGCCATCCAGCGTGGCCCGCCACGTCGAAGCGGGTTCGAACCGGCGTTCCCGCGCGCCTCCGTCGCTGCTGGGCTAGCCAGGAGCCCAACTGGGCCACCCCATTTATTTCCGGCCCGTTTAAATTTAGGAATTTAAACTTCAAATTCCCTCCACTAAATAGATCTGTAGGTTTTTAAATGTTGTAAATTCATAAATGACTCAAATTTGATGATTCGAAATGTTGCGTACTCGTGAACAAATTCTTAACCATAGATAAATGCATGCATGTGATTTTGTGCTGTGAATATGTGCTGAAAAATACAAACCTAAAAAGTATCTGATTATGTAATTTATTTAGTGTATGATATTTATGCAACCTTTCTGCATGAGGTTAATTTGGTTGTGAAGTGTATGTAGGTAGCTTCATTTTGGCACTAGTCCCACATGCAGGAGCTTCCTGGATTTTAATTGTTTTAGAAAACAAGATCTGTCCAGAGAGCCAGTAAATGATTTTTAGTTTGAAAAATAAAAATGATTTTGAAACAAACCCAAGTGCTAATGGTAGATATACGTATAGGGTAATTTTGTGCCAAGGGAAATATTTTTAGGAGTTATAGTTTAATTCCAAGAATTTAATTACTGAAACAATATATATTTTCAGTATTTGATTTTTGTAAAATCATTTACAAATCAGAAAAATACCAAACCAGTGGTGTTAGTTCACATTTAGTCTCACCTATCCAGGGGTATGTTTGGTGTTGATTGGTGATGCTCTGATACTGGTGTGCCTTGTTGTTTGTATGCTCTGGTTTCTGACTTAGTTAATTTACCTAGGTCATTTGAAAAATTATTTGCATGTGATTCTTGTGCATGTGTACTCTACATGTTATTAGCTTTTAGTAGGTATGCTGCATGAATTTTTTTGACTTACATAAAGATTTAGGTCATTTAAATGGTTCCTAAGTCATTTCTGGTTTTGTAAAAATCATAACTTTTGTTTTAAAAATCTTAAATTAGTGAATCCACTTCCAGTAGCTTGTTATTGTGAACCTTTACATACTGTGATTTTACCAAATTTTTGTGTGAACTATTCTGGAATGGTTTGTTGATTTGGTGTGTTGCTTGTTTCTTTTTATTTTGCGACGCTAGATTCGAACGCCGCTGGAAATAAAGGAGGAGGTGAATTTGGAGGATTTGAGGAAGAAGGCCAGGGACACTTTGCTGATCAAGGCAATCCACCTCTTGATGCATGCCTCATCCTAATTATCTTACTCTTGCACTATCACTGGTTTTGATAAATTGCATGTCTTTTATTTATTTGTGTGAGTGGTTCCGCCACTCGAAGTTTTATTATTCCACCCTTACGGGTGCAGCCCTCATGTTACCTACTGATCACACACTTACTAGTGATGTGGTGCTTAGCACCTTATCATCCTTGTCGCCGTTTTTCAAAGAAAAGTCGGACTATAGGTCGGGAGCCCTCTGTAAAAAGGTTTGTGAAAATGTTTTCAAGAAAGAAGTGTTCCGAAAACCTTGGAATGGGGTAGCCCTGACCAAGTGTGAGTTTATGAAAAGGAAAAGGTTTTCGGGAAGAAAAGTTGCTGGAGGCAAGTGGAGAAAATTGTTTTCGAAAAACTTTGGTGACTGAGAACCTAACCGGACCTAGCCAGTACAACCACATTACCCTTTAGTGGGACGGGGCGCAGCGTAGTAGTTTGTCTCGCCTTAGTTTGGGTCCTGCAAGTGTAAGGGGTAGTCCGAACATGGACACATATCGACCGTGGCCTTCCCGGCGGACTGGGGACGCCTTTCCATTGCGTATCGATGGCAGGGGTACAACCTATGCGCTCCCATTGAATAATGCCCCGCAGTTGGTCGCGGCATTCCGGAGGATCGAGCTGGTCGGGGAACTTGCTACTCCTAGGAAAACGACCCCTCGGACTCTGGTGTTGGGAGGTACAACTCTGGGCGGCATGTCTTAGGCTAAGGCGAGCAAGCGAAAAACTGCGATCGGGTATTTGTCGTGGCATATGTTATTATGCAGGGATGATGCCCACACGATGAGTATTCGGATCTTGTGGGGAAAGTGTACAACCTCTGCAGAGTGTAAAACTATTCGAATAGCCGTGTCGGCGGTTATGGACATGAGAAAGGTTGTTGCTTGGCATTGAAGGAGTTTTGTTTTACAAAAGTGTTTTCCAAAGAGGTTTTGGAAATGTACCTGGGAGGTACGATGGAAAGTTGAAATTGTTTTGGTCATTCTGATTGCTGGAAAAGAAAATGGGTCTTCCTTACCTATTAGTCTTCAAATAAATTTGTCTTTAAAAAAGGTTTTCAACAAAGATATAGAGATGTCATACTGTCGAGAGAAACTATCTCTCGCTCCTTGTAACCCTAAAATAGTGCCTGATCCTTGCTACTGCCAAATTGCATATCTTTTATTTCTCTCTAAGGTGGTTTGCGAGTACAATTTATAATGTACTCATGGCTTTGTCCCTGGCTATTTACTTGGCCATACTTGGTGGAGTTCTACAGATGAAGAAGGAGTCGACGACGTCTATGCGAGCTAGGCACATTCTCCCAGTCAGTTGCCTGTAGGGTTATGGCATGACTTGGGCCTTGTGAACGCTTTCATCTGAAGTATTTCCGCTGTGTGGTTGATGATCTCCTGCCATTATGGCTCCTGTGTAAGTATTGGTCATGTGACCTGTTGTAATCTTTTAATTCGATACTGTAATGGATGATGTATTTGATACCAGTTCGGTTATGCCTTCACGACACACTGATCATGGGATCGTGAATGTGTATGCATAACGGGTGTTTCAGACAGCTAGTCTGGGGCCCCACAGGCGACGTCCATCGTCAAGGCGGAGGACGACCCCGAGGAGTTCTCGGGGCTGCGCCAAGCCCAGCTGGAGTCATTCTCCGCGACAGAAGAGTTCACCGAGGCCTAGAGCATGGCCGATCATCGCCGCGTTGAGGAGGAGCGCCGCCATCGCCTCGGCCTCGTCATCAACCTGGACGACAACGACGGTGGCTAGTCCAGCAGACTGCGCAGGAGGCGCGGGGACGCCGGCCACGGTTGCAGCTACCTCCCGCAACCGATGGAGGAGCTCAGCGACGAGGAGGAGGACTACGCGGCGGCAATGTACCGCCGCCTAGGTCTAGGCAACGGCGGCGGTTACTAGTTTTTTTAGGGTATTTTTGTGTCTATGTTTTTAAATTTGTACAAATTTTGGCCAAGTATAGCCAAACTATGTATGAATTACTATTTCCATGAATTGTGTTATATTTTAAATTTTAAATTTTTTTTAGCATAGGGGCCGCTGGACGAGTGGAGATGCTCCAATGTGAGACTAAATTCAACATTAAAATACATGTAGGGGTACTGTCCAAATCCTGATACTATCTGTTATCTTCTTTTCCTCTCCTCGATTATTCTCGCACGGCCACCCTCGATCTATATATAGCCATGCTACTGCGCTCCACGAACACACCCTAGCTAGCATCTCACTCGATCGTTCCACCACTAGAAAGAACGTTCACCACAATGGCAGCTCCGGCGGCCTTGTCGTCGACCCTCGTCCTCCTGCTCGTGGCCTTCACCGCCAGCCGTGTCGGCGCGGCCACCTTCTACATCACCAACGGGTGCGCCTCCACGGTGTTCCCCGGCGCCATCCCGGTTGCCCGCGGCGTCGGCGGTACGGATCTCAAGCCCGGCGAGACGTGGGCCCTCAAGGTGGACGCCGGCGCCTCCGGAAGGATCTGGCCCCGCACCGGGTGCTCCTTCGACCCCGTGACCGGCCAGGGCGGCTGCGACACCGGCGACTGCGGCGGCGTCCTGCGCTGCGTCCTCCCCGGGAAGCCGCCGGCGACGCTAGCCGAATTCACCATTGGGGAGGACGGCGGCGCCCCGGACATCTACGGCATCTCCGTCGTGGATGGCTTCAGCATTCCGATGGAGTTCTCGTGCAGCCCTGGCGGGATCGCCGACGGCGTCGTCCGGTGCATGGACGCCGGCTGTCCCGACGCGAACCACCACCCCGGCGACGGCAAGTACCGCACGTGCCAGGGCGACGGCGAGTACCAGATCGTCTTCTGTCCATCCACATGATGAGACCCGTGCATACATGCATGGGCATGGCCGCCATGGCAGGCTTCATTAGCCATTTGATCGTGATAATATTGTCTCAGCATGCAGATATGTCTAGGAAATAAATAAATTGATAAATAGAAACTTCCGATTATTTCAACAATGTTGCAATGTTTGGTTGCTGTCTTGGGAGCCGATGATCTTTGAAATCTTGTTATATATAATGAACTAACGAAGTTGAATGAGAGATTTTCTTGAATATCCAGTCGACCGAGACGAGACATGCATGCCTGCATAGCCATGGCACGGCTTCACTAGCCATTTGGTGATGATATTCGTTTTTTGCGAATCATTTGGTAATTATAATATTGTCTCAGCATGTAAATGTATGTGGAACTGATTGATGAACAGGAACTTTGGATCATCTCAGGTATGTTCAATCGAAGGAGGTTACCATTGGACTGGTCGTTGAGATTCATCTCGTATTTGCAATGTTCGAAATTCAGCTTAATTTTTCTTCCTAACTCTTTCGATGGTCTGATAGAGATCTAATAGCTCAAACAGATTCAAAATCTTGGTTAATTTTTTTAGGGGGAAATCTTGGTTACTACAATGCTTAGAATTTGTCGCTAAACACGCTCGTCGACAGTGACCTGCCGCCACCGAGATTCCCCTGACTAGGTTTTTCAGATGTCACACCACGAGCCACCAGCCACACGTGAAGGTCAGGTCTAAAAACATATGAAGAAGGCTTTCCAGTTGCACTGTATTAGTCTACAATAGGGCTTGCAGATCATGCACCCTACACTTTCATGGCAATATTATGATATCAGTAGTATATGCATGCTTGATTAAATGATAGCAGCGGGAAACTAGATGATTGATGAAAAAGAAAAACTTGTTGTATTATCTCTGTCAGCAATGTCCTTGTGTCTGGTCTCTCCCTGACCCTGACTAGTTTTTCCAGATGGCACATGAAAAGCTCTCCTAATCATGTCACCTTCGGTCAGCAACATAAGGGCATGCCCAATGCACTGCCCTAGAGCTACTTCCTCACACCTTTAACTAGGTTCGGGTGGTCCAAAGTAGGTTCGGATGAGGAGGCAGCCTCCTCTTCAAGAAGTGGGATCTTAAGCCCAAAAAGCATGCTTTTTGGAGAGAGAAAGAGATACATAGTGTCATATTTGTGGGGTCCGTGACTAAAGTTGTAGCTTCCATTGAAGAGATAAAATTAACCATGTTGCTTCTGACAACTTTTTTACATGGAGCAGCTAGTTGTGTATGCCACCATTGCTCATGCCCTAAGAAGGCCAGGTCCATAAACATATATACAAACGCACAAGGGGAAGGCAACAGAACTTTTTGACAAAGGATTCCCAGTTTCGGACTATGCACAGTTCACGCAATCCGGTTGTACATTCACTCTTGCTGTTTATCAAAAGCATGAAGTGCCGGCAGTGGAAATAACTGAACTGGATGGGCTCACTCAACAAAAAAGCTGGAAGCTTACAGTATATTGAGTAAATCAATTACTTTTCCTAAAATTTATACTAGGCTACCAGATTTTTTTGAGGCTACCAGATTGATGTTATGGCTGAAGATAATGCTGCAACATATCAACATGATTATTCTTTGTCGGTTCAACAAGAGATTATTCTTTCTTCTTTTCATCGATAGTCCGATACAAACATCTTGCTTACTACAGTTTACTGGTTAAAAGTATCCACACACCAGTCATAACCTCATCGACAATACGAGCAGGCAACCTCACATGTGAAGGACAATCCAACAACCTATAAAGAAATCCATCAAAGGAAACATAACAAACTTCTGAAGGCTTTCCAGTTTCATACTACATACACTTGCCATGTCTCATTCTGCATTCCAGATGAACATCTTTTTGTTTATCAAAAGCAGGCAAGGCCTGGAATGGAAGACTGAATGGTTCATTCAACAGGAAAACCGGAAACTTACAATATATATCAAGAAAATAATTACTATGTTCCAAAATTATACTGGCTACCAACAGCCACAAATTAATGCTGGTGCTACACTAGACAAACTCTGTACACATAGGTTGGTCTAACAAGAATCACACGAGACATAATCTGGACGACCAACGACTCGTAACACTGGACTGCAAGTCTGGATAAGCACTTAGGTGACATCTATCTTAGATCTCCAATTAAATTGGTCTGCAGCAAAGAATCGGTAGTTGAAACTGTCATTAGCGATGGAGAATCTGCAAGAGAAAAAATTATTAGTCCTAGTGTACCTTCCATGCAGACATGTTAAGGCCGTAATAATACAGGATCATATCATGAGGAAAGTAGACACAGGAGCATAGGGCAAGCCTGACCTCGATATTTGGCATTGCAAGACGACACATGGTGGTACTCAAGTGCTCTTGTCAGCGGTTTTCGTTGAAGGCAGCGTTCCAAACACATGGTCCCAAAGGGTTGATGTTATTCCAAAGCCCTTGTTTTGAATTCTGAAGTGGTGGTTCAGATGGTATTTCTGGTGCAGAGCAGAATGAACATGTATGTAAGCACGCAAAAAGATATGGAATGTTTTTGATAAGCTTCAGAATGAAATAAGCACCTTCAGATGTTTTGCTGGATCGAATGAGGGATGGGCATGATGCAGGTAGTAGTGTGTGCAATCATAGATCACATAGCCCAACAGGCCACCTCCAAACACACCAGGAGTGGTAGACGTAGTAGTAAAGAGCTTGACTAGACTCCAGAACTGGATGGACAGAGCAGAAGAACACCATTAAGAAGTAATACAGCATCGTAGGATAAAAGTTTAAATACACTTTCTATCACTATCTTACAAAGGGCATCCAACTCGGTTTGAATGGCTAACACTCTTTCATGTACAAGAAACCACGAAAAGAATGAGGAAGATTATTTACCGGATAACACAAGATGGCTGCAGCAGTTGGTGGAAACACAAGCCGAAGTCCATCCATTGGATGCTTGTGATGGCATCCATGCAGAAGATAATGAGCTGTGTTTGTCCTGCCAAGTCAAAACAGCTATGATCAGAATATGCTCATCTCAGCTGTTAAACTTCAGCAGTAAATGGCAGCACAACTTACCAGTAACTTTTAGTATCTATGTGGAACAGGTACCGATGCAATGTGTATTCAATCAGTGTCCAGATAAATATTCCTGCCACAACCATCAGCGCCACTTCGGGAACTGTGTGGCCCATTTGGATTGATTGATTCAGGCACCAGCAAACAACAGGCAGCCAAATAAGAGGAACTGCCCACCATTTTGTCCGTGTTAAGAACTGAAATGAACCCTTCATCAGAACAAAGTATCCGGAGTTCCAAATAGATGAAAAGCAAATAAAAACAGAATATTCACCTCCAAAACATCATTGGCAAAAAATCGTGGCCCCTCCTTGCTAACAATTGGCTGGTGAACCCAGTCCTGATACTGTTCCTCTAGATGACCAACCTGGAAAACAACACCCAAATATTTGAGTATACATACTCGAAGCAGACCTCGATTTTCAAATGCACCAAGACACCAAAGCGTAGCAGAAGAAATTAGGCAACAGTCATGATCAAAGAACAATGATACGTAGTAGCGAAATCGAGGAAACCAACAGCTTCACTATTTGACTATCTTAAATTACAGGAAGAAAACTAAAAATAGGCACTCTATACATCTTGGAGATGAGCAAAAAATATGCTTTTAAGAACTAATAACATTTGTAGCTACTGAGCTTTGGTAATCAGTACACTACGATGACTTATTTCTTTGGAAAATCTACCTAACCTACAATTGTTTATGTAAAAGACATAAAACCAATACGCCAAATATGCTTTCAAAGCAGACAAAAAGTACAAAATTAGATATGGTTACATTTACCTGAAATACAAGAGGCTTGTCCAAATCTACTGTAAAGGCTTGTGCAACCATTTTCTTGGACGATAATTACCGCACTGCACAAACCACAAGTAAGGATATAGGAATTGTTTACCAAAATCAAGCAAGGTAGAATGAATAAAGAAATAAAGCACTTTCAAAAGCTATGTATAGAACCAGCGTGTGACTACAGTAGCACTCTATACTACCATCTGCGTTTGTACTCTGTGCAAGTTGGGTAGTTTTTAATTGGTCTCAGGTGACAGAACAACACCGTGCTACCATATTTGAACCAGGATTTAGACCCACCAGCCAGCTCTTAGTGACCTGATTTTCAACAGGAATCGTTCTCAGCCAGCCCATCAGACATTTATTTTTTTAAACAAATAAAGGAGCAAGTGGCCATGACGCCCTGGCATTGCTATTGAATGAGGATCTTGGGTCCCAAGGTCCATTCCTAGTGGTGCCAAATCAGGCCTTGGCCTCAAGGTGTGCCGCAGCACCACAAACTGAAAAGATCAGCTGGCCCAGATCACAAGATCTGGTTCGAGTCCATATTGAAGAAGAAAAAAAAACTAACATTCCAGTTCACAGACAAGTGCACATGGCGCAAGCCTTTGTGCCATGTTATACAGTTTCATGCAATTTGACTCCGCGGCATATTCTAATAAAGGCGTGGAAGAAGAATACAACAGAGGCACAGCTCAGAGCCGCCTGTATGGCATCTCATCCCCCCACCACTGGAATCCAAGCAAAAGCTGTGTGCCGGCTGGAGATTGCTTAATCATAACCCCCCATAATGAGAAAAAAATACTTTGGGCCAAGCTGTGGCTTGTTCCCGCAGCTGGCCAGCTAGCTAAAGAACAGAATCAGGCATCTCGCTGCTGATTCCGTGGCATGTGAGAAAATCTGATCGTGCTCGCGCATTGGGCCAGTGAACGACGACGGCGATGCTCGCCGTAGCAAATGCTTTGACGGGTCGTTGTCTCACCCGCTGTAAAACTATTTGTGGTACTAGTCAAGAATCTGGATGTTGGAGAAGTGTCTGACTGTGGCAAGCTTAGGGGCGAAGCAACGAATCTGAAGCCGCTATTCGCAGAAAAAAAATGTTCCAATGCTGAATTACGACTGTCCACGGCAAAGAAAGAAAAGAACAGGATACTAAGAGTCGTCGCTGTCGACCGAACGCCCTGACGCGTCTGATTCTTGCGCAAGGCATTCTCGGACAGAATCCGCCGCCGCCGACCTAGTCCCGGCGAAGCTGCGCCGTCGCAGAGCGTCACACCGCCACCTCTCGGTCAAGCAATGCGAGCTCGGAGGCGGATCTAATCCCTGGATCTAGGAAGCAGCAGCGCCGGCGCGCGTCGGCCTAGTCAAACCCCGATTCAGAAGGGAGAGAGGGACGGGGGGAACGAACCTGCGCGACGCAATGCCGACGCCGACGGCTGAGAACCAGCGGTGGCCGGCGCGCGCGGCAGGGGCCGGTTGACGGCGCTGTGCTGTCTGAGCTCGGAGATGGGAAGGGATGTGAGGGAGGCGGAGGAGGGCGGAGGGCGCTTTAGTTATAGCGAAGACGACTCGGTCCAGTCTACTGCAGCTACGGCTCGGCTGGCGTCCTTTTCGTAGATTGCTCCCTGGATTTTTGGGGTTTTGTAAGCTGATCCGGTCACGGTCCGTTGGGGCGGCTGGCCTGTTGAATTTTGACAGGCCCTTTGGGCCTATGGTGTTTTGTTTGGGTTGATGAAATGGTATTCCTCTATCTCACCACCACGTCTGACCATCTGGCTATCTCTGTGAATCTCGCTAGTTTGGACGATGCGCCGAGACCACAACCAGTTCAGCAGATGTTCCGTTTTGAAGCGGCATGGCTGAGAGCGCCGGACTACAGAGAGGTGATGGAGCGGTGTTGGCTGGAGGGCAGGGATGGCTCTTCTTCCTTGCAATCCACTTGTGACAACCTACGTAGGCTGGGTTTGTCTCTGAAAAAATGGAGTCGTGAGTCCTTTGGAGCTATACAAAAGAAAATAAAGAAGCTAGAGCAGAATCTGAGATACCTTCGTTGTTCGTCGGGTGAGGAGATTGAGATCCGGACAGCAGAGAAGGAGTTATGCGAACTCTTTGAGCGGGAGGAGGTAATGGCTCGCCAACGCTCGAGAGTTGACTGGCTTCGAGAAGGGGACAGGAACACGGCGTTCTTCCATGCGCGGGCGACTGAACGCAAACGGGCTAACCGTATCACTCGCCTAGAGAGGATGGATGGATCTTTGTGTGATGATCCAGCAGAGATCAAGAGTATGGTACATAATTTCTATGAGCACTTGTTTTCTTCTGAGAATTGTCCATCTGTTGATTCTGTCCTCGAGGCCATTCCTCAGAAGGTGACGGATGAAATGAATGAATCGTTGAATTTACCATATTCTGATGAGGAGATCAAAGTGGCCTTATTTCAGATGGGTCCGACTAAGGCACCGGGGCCGGATGGCTATCCTGCCCTTTTCTATCAAACCCATTGGGACTTTCTCAAGTCGGAGATTTGCAATGCAGTACGGAGCTTCTTGTCAGGGGATCTCATACCAGATGGTTTTTGTGATTCGGTTGTTGTCCTTATTCCGAAGACTACAAATCCTCAGGTTCTGGAAAACTTCCGCCCCATCAGTCTCTGTAATGTATTGTACAAAATTGATTCAAAGGTGTTAGCCAACCGTTTGAAGCTTATTTTGCCTGACGTTGTCTCTGAAAATCAAAGTGCTTTTGTCCCTGGCCGGCTGATTACTGACAATGCACTGATTGCCTTTGAGTGCTTCCATACTATCAGACAACAACGTGTGAAGAGGCCTTATTTCGCTCTCAAAATTGACATGATGAAAGCTTATGATCGTGTGGAGTGGAATTATTTGAGAGGTTGCCTTGCCAGATTGGGCTTCAATGAAAATTGGATTGTCTCAGTTATGAGATGTGTTACATCAGCAAGGTATGCGGTTCGGGTAAATGGTGAACTAACCGAACCAGTGGTGCCCACCAGGGGCATTCGTCAGGGCGATCCCATCAGCCCCTATCTTTTCCTTCTTTGTACTGAAGGTCTATCGTGCTTACTGCAAAAACAGGAGGTCCAAGGTGAACTACAAGGCATTAAAAATGGTCGACTTGGTCCTTCTATATCACATCTACTGTTTGCAGACGACAGTATCTTCTTTGCTCGAAGTGATAAGAGAAGTGTTGATGCGTTGCACCGGACTCTGGAGTTATATTGTGATGGTTCGGGTCAAAAAATTAATTTGGACAAGTCCACAATATTCTTTGGAAATGACTGCAAAGTGGGGATCAAGAATGAGGTCAAACAAAAGCTGGGTGTTCACAATGAATCTCTTCAAGACTCCTACCTCGGTATGCCTACCCAAATTGGCCGCTCTCCTATTGTCACGTTCAGATACCTCTTTGATCGGATGTGGAGAAGGATCAATGGATTGTCGGATCGCCCCCTTTCGAGGAAAGGTAATGAGATAATGCTCAAAGCAGTCATCCAAGCGATCCCGACGTATGTGATGAGTTGTTTTGAATTGCCAGTCGCCATTTGTGAGATGATGCGAAAAGCTATAGCTAATCAATGGTGGGGTTTCAAAGATGGTAAAAGGAAAATGCACTGGCGTTCTTGGAGCTGGCTCTCTTCACCTAAATCTATGGGTGGATTGGGTTTTCGTGATCTAGAATTATTCAATCAGGCAATGCTGGGTAGGCAGTGTTGGCGTATGATCACGGATCCTTCATCTCTATGTGCGAGGGTTTTGAAGGGAAGGTATTTTCCAAACTGTGATTTTTGGTCTGCTTCTCGCCCTAGATCGGCTTCCTATACTTGGCGAAGTATTCTGCACGGAAGGGACTTGATTAAAAGAGGTGCTCTTTGGAGGATCGGTAATGGGCAGTCGATCAATATCAAGACTGATTACTGGATCCCGGGTACAGTACCATGTACGCTCCATACTCTGATTCCTATCCGTGATAGTTTGAAGGTGGCTTCCTTATTCTCTGCTCATGGGACGTTCTGGGATGAAGGACGTGTCCGATCTCTGTTTGCGGAGGATGTAGCTGAGCAGATCCTTCAGATTCCTATTAGTCGTCACGACGACGAGGACTTCATCTCCTGGCCACACACCAAACATGGGGGCTATACTGTTCGCTCTGCGTACAATTTCGCCCGACATGAGTCGGCTCAGGCGGAGCGCAGCGGCAAAGGTCGAGGCATGTCCTCCGATGATGGCGCCGTGGAGAAAAGCTGGAAGGCGTTGTGGGCAATTAAAGCTCCTGGAAAGATGCACATCACTCTTTGGCGATTCGCGCACAACTGTCTTCCGAGTGGCCAACAACTTCTAAGGCGTAGGGTGCCCTGTTTGCCGTCATGCGTCCACTGTTCGGTTGACGAAACTGTGGAGCATGCCTTGCTGTTCTGCCCTTTCGCACGAGCAGTTTGGGATGGCGTGAAGGAACGTTTTGGAATTCAGCTTGGACGTAAGTGCTTCTCTACTCCTAAGAAGTGGCTCTTTGAATTCCTAGCTAGGTGTAGTGGCGATGAAGCTACTACGCTCGCTGTTACGTTCTGGCACTTGTGGGATGCAAGGAATAAGCTGCGGGAGGAAGGCGGCAATATTGATCCGTCAAGTGTTGCGAGGAAGGTGACTGCCTACATCGACATGATTCAAACACATATGATCCAAGCTAACTCAATCCCCAGGCGTGAGACATCTGCAGCAGTGTCTTGGTCTCCGCCGATGGAAGGTAAGCTGATGATTAATGTGGATGCGGCGTTGTTCAAAACCTCTCAGAGTATGGGAATGGGTTTTGTGGTTCGTGGCCATTTGGGTGAGTGCATGCTTGCTCGCTGTGACAAAATACCAAATGTTACAAGCCCGGAGATGGCCGAAGCACTGGCAGTCAGAGGTGCTCTATCCTTCGCCAAGGAGGAAGGACTTGACAATTTTATCTGTGCATCTGATTGTCTCTCTGTTGTGCAACGGGTGAGCTCCCCGGCAAAGGATCGCTCGACCTGTGGTGCAGTGATCGAAGATATCAAGAGGATGCTCTCCTCTTTTCAGTCTTCTTCTATTATTCATGTTTTTCGTTCACAGAATGTTGCGGCACATGTGTTAGCTCACTTTGTTGAATCGTCTAGTAGCCTTGTGTGGCGGGGTGTGTCTCCTGACTGTATTAAGGAGGCTATTTGTAAAGACTCTATGGTTAATTGATCAATAAAGCATGAAGTTCTATCAAAAAAAATGTGTTGTGGTTGGTGCTGCGGGCGGTCGTGGTGTTTGTGTATAGCGGCGGCCGAGGTGAGTGCTCGGAGTTCTCTTCACCGATAGCAGGTTTCTAATGTCCATGAGTGCTCAAGGAGAGCTTTCTACCTCCGGGCAGGTCCGGCGCCCTCTGATCTGGGGCGAGAAAGCATTGTGCTTTCTTCGGAGATGGAAACGGATGTCGTTGTAGCTTTGATTGGCCTCTTAAGGTTCACGATGGTGCGAGATCCTCAATAGCATTTTTCTTCCCGAACTTCGCTTCTTCTACAGCCGGACTACAGGATTTGAGAATTGACACGTAACTCAAAATGTTCTTCATATTTTTCCTTTTTATGCTTTTTTTATTTCCTGTAAGCTAGTTTTCAGCGCTCAGCATGGCCTTATTAATTTAAGATAGGGCTACGATCTTTTTTTTCCAAAAAAAAAAGGACAGTCCAGCGCCATCCATCAATGTACCGGTGTCGACGAAGGATTTGCTGAGATGCTAACGAAGTGGCACTGCCCTGGGCAGAAAGTCCCTGTTCGAAATCCTGAATATAAACTGCCTGTATGGTCCAGCCGTGATGGAGTTGGTGTGGGGCGGGAGAAATGTTTGCAAGTTCGGTGCCTGGAGAATATCACAGCCGACTGAACACGACCGCCTCCAGGGTCAGTAAAGGGCTGAAAGCTCTCCTGAGTTGTTATTGTGCGCGCGATGTCAGACCAGAGATGGTCAATGACGAATTTATTGCGGCAGCTGCCGCCATGTTTGAGTGTGATTCTACTGAGAAGAAACATTCTAAGGCCGTGCGCTATGCGGGTGTCCTCATCAAGGATGTCTCTGGCATCAACCGTGAAGAAGCTAATGTGCGACAGCCGGCCCTGAAGATAATTTGCTGGCCTGAAGAAGCTGCTGGCAATTTTTTGTGACATGATTTCAGAAAACGAGGTATCCAAGTAAGTGAATAATGCACAATTATATGAAACTGTTCTGTATAAGGCACCTTGCTTGCGAGACTACATTACTACAACGGTATGGTGTATGCTCGTCAAGTTAAGACCAAGAAAAAAGAAATACTGAAATTATTGCTCGACAAGCCTAAGATCATCTCCAGTCGCGTCCACCAAATGGTGTCGGATTTAGCGTTTGGATGATGTGTTTCGTTCGTGCCGCGTTTGGGGACGTCGCTCCCCAGCCGCGTCCCCCAAACGCCGCCCCCAAACATTAAAATACTTTTTTTCATTTTTTTTCAATAAAGAGAAGAAACCACAAACTAATACATAATTGGGTAAGTGGTTTACACGAAGATATAATTTGGAACATGGTTTTCCACAAACTAATACATAGTTTGAACCATAGTTGACACAAATATAAAATATTACAAAAGAACTAAACCTAACTAGGCCGGGCATCGAAAGTTTCGCGTGTTCGCTGTCAAGAAAGAACACTCGAGGGTACACCCAGTCACCCAAACTGGAAAATCCAGCTGGTGAGGGTGCCCCTGTTGGTTCTTGGTTCTTCCGAGGAAGAACAACCAGAAACCTTCGTGCATATATTCGCTGCGAAGAAACAACACTCTTCAGTCGTCGTCCTCATCGGTGTTGTCTCCGTGGTAGTTTCGGCGGTAACGCGTCTCGTCGAACACCTTGACGCTTATGTCCCTGTCACCAAAGTAGGAGAACAGGAGGACGAAGCCGGCTTCGAGACGGTGGTAGCGCGCGAACTTCTCCCAGCCGATGTGGAGATACATCTTGTCGCGCGCGTCGTAGATCATGTCGACGATCCACCGGCAGCAGCCGCAGCCATCCTCCCGCAGATGCAGCGAGCGCGGGTGCTCGTCGCCGGCGACGTAGTCGGCGAAGGAGTCCGGCAGCCTCTGGATGCCGTGCGGGTCACCCTTGAGGACGACGATGAACTCGAACAGCACGCCCCTCTCCTCGTCCTGCATGTCCGATGATGAGGACGACGACGGCGTCGCAGGCGACGGCGAGCGTGTAGCTCTGCCGCGCGGCCACGACCACGACCACGGCCGCGAGCTCGGCCTCCTCCTCTACCAGCCATGGCGTCGACTCTTGAGATGGTGGCGGCTAGGGTTGGGGAGAGAGGCGCTAGGGTTTGTGTGTGAGAGGGACGATGAGAGGCGGCCTTTTTTATAGGCCGGAGGGAGGTGGGCGAGCGGTGGCGCTCATTAACGCTGCCACACAGAGCTAGGCGCGACGAGACGTTTCGCTGCGCCTCTATGGGAACTGCACCGTCGTTGCGCGCCAATAACTTCCGTCGCGAGGTAGGCGACGGTAAGGTTAAAATTCAATGTGACGCTGGCGGGTCGGCCCCGCCACTCCCCGCCTCGCTTTTCGGTGTCCGACGTCCCCGGTGCGTCCCCTGTGGGGCGGGAACGGGCTTGGGACGCCGGACACAGTATCGGGACGCGCTGGACAAAAAGCGACTTTGGGGGATATAAGTGAAAACGTTTTTTTATCCGACCCGTCCCAAATCTCATTAGGGGATGCTCTAAAGAAGCATATGAAGCTGAACAAGCCGAAGTAGCCGCAGAAGAATGTAACCATAAGCTCGCAGCTAGCTGAAACTGTTGCAGTAGCTAACTGATCTGTTCTTAGTCTGAACTCTGAAGGGGGTCATCTTTTTCTCATAGCTATTTGAACGGAGTCTTGGTAAACATGTAGGTCGCTATATTTTATTAAGAGCATGTCTAGCAGACACTGCATCAGACCACATCCGCATAATGACAGCCATTTTACAGTTTTGCATGCAAAAAGGGCATCGGACCCCACACGAATTTTTTTATCCGAGCCATCTAGTTCTGCGCCGCGAAAATCCCAACTACCTAGTTTCGTGAGGCAGCGTGAGTACGAGCCCCATCCCCTCCCACTTGTTGGCGCGAAGGAACATTCAGCTCCTCCCCTTTCCCGCTTTCGCCCACCACCCGCCGCTAATTCCTCCGCCCTCACTCTGTCCGGCCTCTGTAGCGGCGTGCTCTCACCAAGATGGAAGCCCCCAACCCTCCGCCACCCGCGGATCAGGTTGCGCCACACGGAACGACCCCACCCACCGCTTCCGGATCTAGCGCCGCCGCACCAGCCTCCACCAAGGCGCTCGTGGTCGACGGCGCCCAGGAAGCTGCCCTCTCCAACGGCAAGCAGGAAGCGGCTGGGGCAGCACGTCGTCGTGACCGCAGCTGCTGCTCTCGTTCCCGCTGCTGCTGCCCCTCCCGCTCCGACCAAGCGGATGAAGAAGCCACCCAACAAGCCGCAGAAGAAACCGTTCCCGCTGGGTGCTTCTATTCTTGTAGACAGTGTTGGGCCTTCAAGAGCAGAGGTTTGTAGAACAGCAACAAGTTTCCCTTAAGTGGATCACCCAAGGTTTATTGAACTCAGGGAGGAAGAGGCCAAAGATATCCCTCTCAAGCAACCCTGCAATCACGATACAAGAAGTCTCTTGTGTCCCCAACACACCTAATACACTTGTCAGATGTATAGGTGCACTAGTTCGGCGAAGAGATAGTGAAATACAAGTAATATGGATGGATATGAGTGGTAATAACAATCTGAATAAAATATGGCAGCAAGCAAACATGCAACGTAACAAGTAAATAAACGGAGTTTCGATGCTTAGAAACAAGGCCTAGGGATCATACTTTCACTAGTGGACACTCTCAACTTTGGTCACATAATAAAACCACTCTACACTTTCTTGTTGGATGATGAACACCACTAATTGCGTAGGGCTACGAGAGCACCTCAATGCCGGAGTTAACAAGCTTCACAACATTCAATGTTCATATTTAAATAACCTTAGAGTGCATGATAAACCAACGCAATCACACCGAGAACTAACATAGCATGCACACCGTCACCGACAGACTATGAAAGGGGGAATAAATTGCATCAATACCATCATAGTAATAATTAACTTCATAATCTACAAGAGATCACAATCATAAACTACGCCAAGTACTACACGATGCACACACTGTCACCATTACACTGTGGAGGAGGAATAGAATACTTTAATAACATCACTAGCGTAGCACATAGACAACTAGATCACAAAGAGAGAGATGAACCACATAGCTACAGCAGTCCCCTCAGCCCCGGGGGTGAATTACTCCCTCCTCATCATGGAGACAGCGATGGCGGTGAAGATGGCAGTGGAGACGGCGGTGGAGATGACTCCGGGGGCAATTCCCCGTCCCGGCAGGGTACTGGAACAGAGACTTCTGTCCCACGAATTGGAGTTTCGCGATGGCGGCGGCTCTGGAAGGTTTTCTCGGGTTTCGTCAATCGTGATAGGGTTTTCGTGACGGAGACCTTAAGTAGGCGGAAGGGCAGCCTCGGAGGGGCCCTGGTGGGCCCACACACTAGGGGGCGCGCCCCACCCCTTGGCCGCGCCGCCCTGGCTCCTCTCCGATACTTCTTCGATGCACTGGAACCTTCCGGGAAAATAAGGTGCTGGGCATTGATTTCATCTGATTCCGAGAATATTTCCTTACTAGGATTTCTGAAACCAAAAACAGCAGAAAACAACAACTGGCACTTCGGCATCTCGTCAATAGGTTAGTTCCGGAAAACGCATAAATATGACATATAATGTGTATAAAACATGTGAGTATCATCATAAAAGTAGCATGGAACATAAGAAATTATAGATACGTTTGGGACGTATCAAGCATCCCCAAGCTTAGTTCCTACTCGCCCTCGAGTAGGTAAACGATAACAAAGATAATTTCTGAAGTGACATGCTATCATAATCTTGATCATACTATTGTAAAGCATATGAGATGAATGCAGCGGTCCGAAGCAATGATGAAGATAATGAGTAAACAAATGAATCATATAACAAAGACTTTTCATGAATAGTACTTTCAAGACAAGCATCAATAAGACTTGCATAAGAGTTACTCATAAAGCAATAGATTCTTAGTAAAGGCATTGAAGCAACACAAAGGAAGATTAAGTTTCAGCAGTTGCTTTCAACTTGTAACATGTATATCTCATGGATAGTTGTCAACATAAAGCAATATAACAAGTGCAATAGGTAAACATGTAAGAATCAATGCACACAGTTCACACAAGTGTTTGCCTCTAAGATAGAAAGAATAGGCAAACTGACTCAACAATAAAGTAGAAGAATGGCCCTTCGCAGAGGGAAGCGGGGATTAAATCATGTGCTAGAGCTTTTTAAGTTTTGAAATCATATAGAGAGCATAAAAGTAAAGTTTTGAGAGGTGTTTGTTGTTGTCAACGAATGGTAGTGGGCACTCTAACCCCCTTGCCAAACAGACTTTCAAAGAGCGGCTCCCATGAAGGACGTTATCTCTACCAACAAGGTAGATCATCCCTCTTCTCTTTTGTTTACACATGTACTTTAGTTTTATTATTTATGGATGACACTCCTCCCAACCTTTGCTTACACAAGCCATGGCTAACCGAATCCTCGGGTGCCTTCCAACAATCTCATACCATGGAGGAGTGTCTATTTGCAAAATTAAGTTGCTTACTGATGAATCAGAGCAAAACATGTGAAGAGAATTATTAACAAAGTTAATTAATTGGGGGCTGGGAACCCCGCGCCAGCTCTTTTTGCAAAATTATTGGATAAGCGGATGAAGCCACTAGTCCATTGGTGAAAGCTGCCCAACAAGATTGAAAGATAAAACACCACATACTTCCTCATGAGCTATAAAACATTGACACAAATAAGGAGTAATAAAGTTTTGAATTGTTTAAAGGTAGCACATGAAGTAATTTACTTTGGAATGGCAGAGAAATACCATGTGGTAGGTAGGTATGGTGGACACAAATGGCATGGTTATTGGCTCAAGGATTTTGGATGCATGAGAAGAATTCCTCTCAATACAAGGCTAGGCTAGCAAGGTTGTTTGAAGCAAACTCAAGTATAAAAGGTGCAACAAAGCTCACATATGAACATATTGTAACTATTATAAGACTTTACATTGTCTCCTTGTTGTTCAAACACCTTAACCGTAAAATATCTAGACTCTAGAGATCAATCATGCAAACCAAATTTTAACAAGCTCTATGTAGTTCTTCATTAATGGGTACAAGGTACATGATGCAAGAGCTTAAACATGATCTATATGAGCACAACAATTGCCAAGTATCAAATTATTCAAGACATTATACCATTTACCACATGAAGCATTTTCTCGTTTCCAACCATATAACAATGAACGGCAGTTTCAACCTTCGCCATGAACATTAAAAGTAAAGCTAAGAACACATGTGTTCATATGAACCAGCGGAGCGTGTCTCTCTCCCACACAAGCATGATGGATCATATTTTATTCAAACAAAAACAAAAATAAAAACAAACAGACGCTCCAAGTAAAGTACATAAGACGTGACTGAATAAAAATATAGTTTCAAGAGAAATGACCTGATAAGTTGTCGATGAAGAAGGGGATGCCTTGGGCATCCCCAAGCTTAGATGCTTGAGTCTTCTTGAAATATGCAGGGATGAACCACGGGGCATCCCCAAGCTTAGACTTTTCACTCTTCTTGATCATAGTATATCATCCTCCTCTCTTGACCCTTGAAAACTTCCTCCACACCAAACTCAAAACAAACTCATTAGAGGGTTAGTGCATAATCAAAAATTCACATGTTCAGAGGTGACACAATCATTCTTAACACTTCTGGACATTGCTCAAAGATACTGGAAGGTAATGGAACAAAGAAATCCATCCAACACAACAAAAGAGGCAATGCGAAATAAAAGGCAGAATCTGTCAAAACAGAACAGTCCGTAAAGACGAATTTTAAAGAGGCACCAGACTTGCTCAGATGAAAATTCTCAAATTGAATGAAAGTTGCGTACATATCTGAGGATCATGCACGTAAATTGGCAGATTTTTCTGAGTTACCTACAGAGAATCATACCCAAATTCGTGACAGACAGAAATCTGTTTCTGCGCAGTAATCCAAATCTAGTATTGACTTTACTATCAAAGACTTTACTTGGCACAACAAATGCAATAAGATAAGATAAGGATAGGTTGCTATAGTAGTAACAACTTCCAAAACACAACAAAACAGTAGCAAAATAAACACATGGGTTATCTCCCAAGGAGTGCTTTCTTTATAGCCATTAAGATGGGCTCAGCAGTTTTGATGATGCACTCGTAAGAAATAAGAGTTGAAGCAAAAGAGAGCATCAAGAAGCAAATTCAAAACAAATTTAAGTCTAAACCACTTCCTATGCATAGGAATATTGTACACAAATGAATTCATGAAGAACAAAGTGACAAGCATAGGAAGATAAAACACGAGTAACTTCAAGATTCTCAACATAGAGAGGGGAAACTTAATATTATTAAGATGCATATAACCATGTTTCCCTCTCTCGTAATAACTTTCAGTAGCATCATTGATGAAATCCACAATATAACCATCACTTAAAACATTCTTATCATGGTTCATATGCATAAAGGTATCATTAATTTTGGCGTAAGAAGAGTTCTTCTCATTAATAGTAGTTGGAGCAAGATTATTATCAAGAATTTGAACATGGTAAACAAGTTGCATATTAAGGGAATTGTTTTTAGCAATCCAATCATAACTATGACAAGTTTCATAAGGATAGTTATAACCTATATCATAGCATTCTTTATAATAATCATCGAAGATTGGAGGCATAGTGTCATCATAAGAAATAGAATAGTTGTCTTTCACAGTATGTTCATCTGTGACCATACCATCATTGTTACTAGAAGGAGAGGTATCAAACATATAATGATCAGTAGCAAAAGGATTTTCAAACACCTCATCCCCAAGCTTAGAGCTTTCTATATCATTATGGGAGGAAGCATGGATAGTACCGATACTATGGCAATTATTAACATCATCATTTTCAGAATTAGTTTCCCAGAGATTTCCAATATCAAAAGTAGTGTGCTCTTTAAAATCATGATCACTAATGTAGGTAAAGGGCATAGGAAGATCATTGTACTCAGATTCATTATCATAATAATCATTAGGAGCAACATACTTACGGTTACCTAGCGTTATGTCATACACGCGGGGATATGCCGTTACCTCTTTCTCTTTATTCCCCTTCTTCTTCTTCTTCTTCTTCTTCTTCTTCTTCTTCTTCTTCTTCTTCTTCTTCTTCTTCTTCTTCTTCTTCTTCTTCTTCTTCTTCTTCTTCTTCTTCTTCTTCTTCTTCTTCTTCTTCTTCTTCTTCTTCTTCTTCTTCTTCTTCTTTTTCGTTCCCTTCTTCTTCTTCTTCTTTTCTTTCTCCTCGTTCCCTTCTCTAGCGGTGAGAGGCTTGATAAGGGGCTCCTCCACATCACCTGGTCTGTTTCCATAAACAATAGAAGAAACTTGGGAGGATTCCTCCTTTTCATTAATAAGTTCAAAACACACAGAGGTCCTATTATATTTTGGCAAAGTGTCATCCTCTAAAATATTTTGTATGTAAGTATTTGTATGGCAATTATCAATGCAATAAGAAAAACACCCACGCAGGACATCATCAATATCAAGATCACTCATATGTAACAAAGAGATTTTTCTTGATAACTCTTCACACCACAAAAATAAAGTAAGTTCATCATGCTGATTAAGAGTAATTTCATCATTACAATACAAATTTGCAGCACTCATGGGGTGCGAATCATAAATGGAGGAGCATTGAAAATAAAAATGACCCACTTCATGGCAAAGTTCACAAATAAAAGGATAGCGGGCACAAACTTTTTTACCAAGATCATCTAGAGCCCTAGACCACTTTCTAGTTTTTTCATTAATATGATGGATACAATATTCATCTTCGATTTGATTAATTCCACAAGGTCTATGCATTCCACAAAAATTAACGTGCTTATAGGAAATATCATTCTTAGGAGTTTGAACATGCTTATTGCAATTATTAACAACAATTTCATCCTTCATGCAAGCATCTTTAAAAGGTTCATGATACTTATCAAAATTCTTCTTAGGCAATTCAATATGAGAGGCAAAAGCTTTATAAAGATTTGCAACAACTTGAGCGTCAAGACCATAAGTAGCACTCATATTTCGAATTTTATCGGTATCCATAAAAGTTTCAATGCATTCATAATCATAGTTTATACCTGAGTCTTTACCTTTGTTGTTCTCCCATCCTTCAGTGTTCTCCTGAATCCGATCAAGAAGGTCCCTTTTAAACTCTTCTTCATTGCGTGTAAATGATCCAGAACAAGTAGTATACAGCAAGGTTTTATCCTGAAAAGAAAGTCTTGCATAGAAATTATCAATGATGATATTACTAGGAAGCTCATGATTGGGGCATTTGAGCATTAAAGACTTCAATCTCCCCCATGCTTGGGCAATACTCTCTCCATCATGAGGCCGTAAATTATATATGCGGTTCCGGTCTTTGTGGATTTCACTTGGAGGATAGAATTTGGAGTAAAATAGAGGCACAATATCCTTCCAATCAAGAGAATGCCCATCCTTCAGCAGTTTGTACCAATGCGCCGCTTTACCAGACAGCGACATAGAGAATAGTTTCTTTTTCACTTCATCCATAGAGATACTGCACACTTGAGTAACCCGCATAATTCATGCAAAAGCAGTAAATGATCTCCAGGATGGACAGTTCCATCCCCTTCATAGCGGTTATCCATAACACGTTCAATAATTTTCATAGGTATTTTATACGGAATACTTTCAGCAGTGAATTTAAAATATCGAAGCATCATTAGAGTTATCGCATATGGGAGATAAAGCATTATCGAGCAAAATATTTCTTCCAAAGCTGAGGAGCAAAAAAGATTATTTTTATGTAAACTAGCTTCCCCAAGCTTAGACTTTTCCATAGCATTAGCAGTAATTGCATTCATACTAATAACATTGCTACTATCGTGCAGATAAGGTTCCATAGGTTTTTTAATTTTCGCATCAAACAATTCATATCTTAACTCAGGAAATAGATTAAAAAGCTCATTGTTGTCCATTATGCCTAACTAGTGTAAACAAGAAACAAAAATATGCAATTGCAGGATCTAAAGGAAATAGCTTCGAGCACACACACAACGACAACGAGAAAAGTACTCAGTTACTCGGGACCGGAGTATGAGTGCCTTTTACCTTTCCTCCCCGGCAACGGCGCCGGAAAAGTGCTTGATGTCTACGGGTGCTTCTATTCTTGTAGACAGTGTTGGGCCTCCAAGAGCGAGAGGTTTGTAGAACAAGCAACAAGTTTCCCTTAAGTGGATCACCCAAGGTTTATCGAACTCGAGGAGGAAGAGGCCAAAGATATCCCTCTCAAGCAACCCTCGCAATCACGATACAAGAAGTCTCTTGTGTCCCCAACACACCTAATACACTTGTCAGATGTATAGGTGCACTAGTTCGGCGAAGAGATAGTGAAATACAAGTAATATGGATGGATATGAGTGGTAATAACAATCTGAATCTAATATGGCAGCAAGCAAACATGCAACAGAACAGTAAATAAACGGAGTTTCGATGCTTAGAAACAAGGCCTAGGGATCATACTTTCACTAGTGGACACTCTCAACTTTGATCACATAATAAAACCACTCTACACTCTCTTGTTGGATGATGAACACCACTAATTGCGTAGGGCTACGAGAGTGATACGTCTCCGATGTATCGATAATTACTTATGTTCCATGCCACATTATTGATGATATCTACATGTTTTATACACATTATATGTCGTATTTATGCATTTTCCGGCACTAACCTATTAACGAGATGTCGAAGAGCCAGTTGCTGTTTTCTGCTGTTTTTGGTTTCAGAAATCCTACAAAGGAAATATTCTCGGAATTGGACGAAATCAACGCCCAGGGTCCTATTTTTGCACGAAGCTTCCAAAAGACCGAGGGGAAGGAAGTGGGGCCACGAGGCGCCGCCACAACAAGGCGGCGCGACCCAGCCCTTGGCCGCGCGGCCCTGGTGTGTGGGGCCCTCGTGTGCCCCCCCCCCCCGCGTTGCCCTTCCGCCTACTTAAAGCCTGATACGTCTCCAACCTATCTATAATTTCTGATGTTCCATGCTTGTTTTATGACAATACCGACATTTTTGTTCACACTTTATGTCATTATTATGCGTTTTCCGGAACTAACCTATTGACGAGATGCCGAAAGGCCGATTGCTGTTGTTCTCGCTGTTTTGGTTCCGAAAGGCCGTTCGGGCAATATTCTCGAATTGGACGAAATCAACGCCAAACCTCCTATT